>NC_079434.1:18991256-18996256 GCF_026213295.1 Gadus chalcogrammus | reverse complement strand
ACAATTCAACACATCTACACTTCTATACATTGCGGTGTGAGCTAGATTAGAGATATTCATTAACGAAACGCATCAAAAAAAAAATCACAATGCAATATTTAGCTGTACGTGAATAATAATCTATCAACAATGATTAAAAAGTAGTTTATATTATTCAACGCAATTCAACAACCATTGCAATGAGTGAAGTGGATTTATAATTGAATCAACACAGGGTAATTGCCCCCTTCATTAGACAAACGTTAATAAAACAGAAACAAGCTTCTGTACATATTCAAAGATCATCAATCATTAATTTGCTCAACACATACCGATATATAGTTGTAGAACCACTAGGTAAACACCACACCATAACTAAACATGATATATACAAGATCAATGTTTATTGTTAGTAAATATGATATCAGTATAGTATGTACTAGCCGGTACCTCTAGTAAAACCTCAGCAGGTCAGCAGTGCAGGCTACAACGCCCACTAGAAATCCCCCGTTGTACTCCAGCAGCTCTCACTCTATATTTATAGCCAGGGCCTACAGCGGAGCTACTCGGACAAGCGTCCTGCTATCATTATCCAATCAGATTGGATTCCTGCGGAAAAGATCTTGGCTCGAAAACCAGAGGCCGAGAAAAAACCCGGCGTGGTACGAAAAGCCGACCTAATTAGGGCTGAGTCGATGGATCGATGCGATCCATCCGGCCCCGCCCGCAGGTGCTGCAGTGCTCTCAGGCCGTCTGCGGTCATGCCTTGGCAGAGTATTGAGCTGCTTCTGGGGGGGACAGGAAGTGCGAAACCCGCTGATCACTGCTGAGATTTAAGAGGTAACCCTGACGGGGGGTAAACAACCTCCAATCGAAACCCAATCCTAGTTGAGCGTGTGTGCGTGTGTGTGTGTGTGTGCGTGTGTCCATATGTGTGCATCTATGTGTGTGTCTGTGTGTTAATGCGAGCACATGGGTATGTATTGGATTATTATCCATTTGTCTACGTGGGTGTGTATGCGTGTGTCAACCTTTGTTTGTCTGTGTGTGTGTGTTTGTGTGTGTATGTTTGTTCATTTCTGTGTTTGTGTGCCTTTGTCTGTGTGTGTGTGTGTGTGTTTGTCTGTGTGTGCCTGTGCGTGTGTGCATTTGTGCGTTTCTGCATATGTGCATGTGTACGTGTCTCTTTATCAGCGCGTGTGTGTGTCTCTAAATGTCCCCTTCCCTGTGCTGAGCGGAGCAGCCTCTCCTGTCTCGGATCAACGCAGGGTCACAGAGTAGTGTCGGAGTGTATTTATAGGCTCCCTTGCCGGCCTTAGCCCGATCTGCACTGTCTGCTGCCTCCTAATGTCAGTCGTAAAGAAGAGTCTGCCCTCTTTAACGACCGCGTTCAGACCGATTGGTAATGCGCTCTTGACTGGAGCATCTGTCTGTGCGTATGCGTTTGCACTTGTGTGTGTGCGTGGGTGTGCGTCTTGTCTGTGTCTATATAAGTGTTTGTGTCTATATGTGTTTCTGTGTTTCTGTGTGTGTGTATATTTGTGTGCGTGTGTCTGTGTCTATTTGTGTGTGTGTGTCTATTTGTGTGTGTCTGTCGGTCTGTCTGTGTGTGTGAGTGTGAGTGTGTCTGTGGGTGGGAGTGTCCTCAGTGTGTCTATTTGTCTGTGTGTCTGTGTCTCAATTTGTGTGTGGGTGTGTGTGTATTTGTGGGTGCGCGTGTGTTTGTGTGTGTGTATCTCACCTGGGGGTGTGTAGGCATCCATAGACGTCTGAACTACTAGCGAGCGGCGTTTGGATGGCATCGGCACGGCAACTTTCCTCTCTACGTGGCGTGCCAAAACGGCCTGGACCGCCTCTGTGTGGACGTCTGGGGGGGGAGAGAGAGAGAGAGAGAAAGCGAGAGAGCAGGGATAAAGAAAAGGGGGAGAGAGAAAGCAAGAGAGAGTTCCAGAGGGAAAGAGACTGGTTTTAGTATTGTTTCTTGTTTTCCATCTGCAGGGATGATGCATATATAATAAGTACATGTGCAGGTTTGGGATATCATCAATGTCTTTCAATATTCCAAACCCATGATTTCCATTTGGAGGGAAGAAGAAAGACTAAAGTTGGAGGAGCCTTAAAGCAGGGGTGTAACCAGATGAACTTTTCCTTTGGTTATTTCCCATGATGCATCGCTTTCCCCAACATTTGACCCAGTTCTGAACCCTTGGGTAAACTTGACCACCTCTGACCTTATACCTCAACTGACCCATCTCTAACCCTAGCACCTGAAGCTAAAAAACGTTGTACATACATTTAAAGGTCCAGTATGTCGGATTTAGTGCCATCTAATGGTAAGGCTATGGATTTGAATTTCTAAATATCCTGGTTCTTTGTACATTCAAACCAATCAGTGTACTAAGAATTATGTCGTCATGTATGAATAAATGTGGCAAGCTAATGCTAGCCTGCCATTGAAAATTGAAGCTCTGCTTGTTTTTTGCATGAGGGGACCCTCCTAGATGCTGGCCAGGGACTGGAGTCGGTTGATTTGACTGGTCGAATCCCATTTTGGTTTAAAACCATATTGTGGGTATCGCCGTACCTACCCTGCTATTTAAACAAGGCGAGCGACCACAACACTGACTGATTACAACAATGTCACACCTTGAAACATCACCGCGACACTCATCATTTCTCACCTGTTGCCAAGTAGCGCAGCGCTATCGTTCATCCAGACTCTCTCCCGGTGAGACGTACTCCCTGATGTTTGTGTTTTGATGTTGGGCTACCAGATTCCAACTCCAGGCGTCAAGTTAGCGCGAGCCCCCCCCCCCCCCCCCCCCCCCCATCCCCGTATCTCACATCCTCAGAGGTGTTTCCCGTCGCTGATCGTAGCAGACAGTCTCAGAGCTTTATATCTCAGGGTCCTTATGCAAGCATTCACCAGTTGCAATCGTAGCAACTTTTTTTGCGAGCTTTGAGCGGCAAACATTCCAGACGTGGAACTCTTTGTGGTTCTAGAATCTCCTCTGGTTGGGTAGTCCGTATACCACCGTAACCACGGTGTGTCTGGTGTAATGCTGGGTTCCATAATAACTCAAGAGGTCGGAAATTCCGCCTTCCAACGAGGAAACATCTAATAAAACGGCAGGTCGACCCCGAGTTCCAAGACGCAAACTCGGGTACGATTTCTCAACCGCCAGATCAGGCCTCTCGAAGCATGTAGTCAATTAATCACTGAATTGAATACCGAATTGAAAGATCGTGCGAATTTAAAACATATTTTAGTTTGCATTCAAAACCTTCAGCATAGAGATGATGATCACGGTGTCACCAGAGTCGGTACCTGATCGGTAACGCTCATCTCTGGCCCCCGACGTCCGTCGCCGATGGAAACGGGCAGCGGAGGGGGGCCCGAGGGGGGTCCGGTGGGACATGGGGCCCTCCATCCCTACAGAGAGAGCACGCACACACACGCACATGCACGCACACACGCACACACACGCACATGCACGCACACAAAACCCAGACGCACACCACACCAGATATACACACACACACACACACACACACAAATATATGCACACGTATGCATACAAAACAAAGACGAACACCATACCAGAAATACGCACACACACACACACACACACACACACACACACACACACACACACACACACACACACACACACACACACACACACACACACACACACACACACACACACACACACACACACACCAGAGACACACAGACAGGAACATACATAAGCACAGATGCGGTAGACACAGATAATATAGACACATCGAAAAGGTCAAACTCAGGCATGGAAATGGAGATGATTTCATTTTGGCAGATCAAAAATGAGTTCCAGTGAATGGCGATGTGTGATTGGTTCAGCTAGCTGTCCCTCTAGTCATGCTCAGAGGAAAGGTGGGCGGGACAGTCAGTGTGCGACAGACAGGAGAAGAACAGGCTCAGGCTGAGGTCTGGTGGGACGGCTCCGAACCCAGCACCCAACATGGAGTTCCAGAGAGCACAGGCAGGGGAGAGAGACATAGACACCCAAGGAGAGAGAGAGAGGGAAAGGGGAGAGAGACATAGACACCCAAGGAGAGAGAGAGAGGGAAAGGGGAGAGAGAGATAGACACCGAAGGAGAGAGAGAGAGAGGGAAAGGGGAGAGAGACATAGACACCCAAGGAGAGAGAGAGAGGGAAAGGGGAGAGAGACATAGACACCGAAGGAGAGAGAGAGAGGGAAAGGGGAGAGAGACATAGACACAGAAGGAGAGAGAGAGAGAGGGAAAGGGGAGAGAGACATAGATACAGAAGGAGAGAGAGAGAGGGAAAGGGGAGAGAGACATAGACACCAAAGGAGAGAGAGAAGGAAAGGGTAGAGAGACATAGATACAGAAGGAGAGAGAGAGAGACTGAGGGTAGAGAGAGAGAGAAAGACGGATGGTAGAGTGACACAGACACAGAAGGAGAGCAGTAGAGACGGATGGTAGAGAGACAGAGACACGGAAGGAGAGAGAGAGAGACAGAGTGAGAAGGTAGAGAGACATAGACACGGAAGGAGAGAGAAAGACAGATTGTAGAGTGACAGAGACACAGAAGGAGAAAGAGAGAGAAAGGGTAGAGAGACAGACACAGAAGGAGAGAGAGAGAGACAGAGTGAGAGGGTAGAGAGACAGAGACACAGAAGGAGAAAGAGAGAGAGAGATGGAGGTTAGGGAGACAGAGACACAGAAGGAGAGAGAGTGACCGAGAGAGACTTGGAGGGAGAGGAGTGAGAGACAAACAGAGAAAGAGATCCAGAGAAACAAGAGACTTGGAGAGAGAGTAGGAAACGGTAGAGTGACAGAAACAGAGAGAGAGAAAGAAGGAAAACAAAGACTTGTGACAGAACACCGCGGGTCCGACCAACTCCAGCTCATAGCGTACGGAGAGACGCACCCCCCTCCACTGCTCCACCCGCGAGCAAGCTGGCCCCGTAAGGGCCATGGGGGAGGAGCTAAGTAGACAGGGGGGAGGGGCG
>NC_079434.1:18951256-18983756 GCF_026213295.1 Gadus chalcogrammus | reverse complement strand
GTTTTCCAGACTCTTCTTTCAGCCCGTCGTAAACCTTCCGCCGCCAGCGGCCTCCGCTCTGATTAACGCTCGCCGCACTGCCCGGTGCGGGGCGGCCGCCATGTGATGTCACGGCTCTTCAGACTCATGTGTGATGTCACAGCCCCCACCCCACCACCATCCCGCCACCCTAGAGAGGCAAGGATGCCATCTCATGCACGGGTCAAGCAGATTGTATGGAAGAAGGTGGATACTTACTGAGGAATTGGATAGTATTTACAGCAGTTTTGTTTCTTATTTATTTGTGTTTCATGTGATATCTTCTTCCCCCTCCTAATTACTGTTTGTATTTCTTAGTTTGTCTGATTCTCGTCTTATTTGTTTCTTGTGTGTAACACAAAGGACCATGCTGGAAACAAGTATTTCACTTTTGCATGTCATCCTTTGGATTGCTATTTTAGCATCTTGATCCAGAAATAAATCAAATCAAAATCAAATAGTGGGCGGAGCCTACGCTGGAGCACAGATATAACCATGAATCAAAAGTACAACGTTGTACGCTACATAGAAATACTGAGATGCTAGTTAGCAAAGGTTAACTCGTCCTCATGCAGCTCCATTGAAAATTAGCTTATTAGCACATCCATCACTTACAGTATAGGGTGTATATGTTGTGGCTCGCTTGACCTGACATTTGGTGTAGCGCTGAGGCCAGTGCCAAATGTCGATTGCCTCCCTGCTGGCTCTCCACCAAGTTCCCATCAGACGCAACGTGGTTTATCCGTCCAGTCCTTCACAAACTGCCAACACAGAGCTTCTCAAAGCGGCCGACCAGTCGAGCAACAAATCAGACCTCCTCAAAGTGATTGATTCCTTACATTCCCATCGTTCTTCTTGCTGGTTCCTTTTAAAGTCTAGGTGAACCCTGTTTCCGCTCTTTCAAACACGATGAAAGTAAAACGGCTCCGAGTTTTAAAACGGAGGTTGAGGCGTCGTCTCCATGATTACCACCCACGTCAACTTTGTGATCATGTTTTTAAGCTAGTACTCATCGTTGGGTGTGAGCGATGTTGCACATGAAATGCGTCACACATCATGGTGTTATACTTTACTTGTCAGAGAAGTTTTAATTCTCTTTTGGAGGCAGCCGTCAACATATTCTGCTGCCGATCGGAGCTTTAGACATCCAGAAGCTGTGGCGTTAGCCTAGCCTTGTGTCGCTAGCCTTAGCTCGCCGCGCTTGCCTAGCGTCCTTGTGTTAGCCCAGCCTCTTGCTGTTAGCCTCGTGGCGTGAGCCTAGCCTCTTGGTCAAACAGAGACGTGACTTGAGGTCGGGGCAGAGTGGACATTCACAAGGTGGTCGGAGGTGACTGACAAAAAACAGATCTTAGACTATTCATTGTGCCGTTATTATAATAAGAGTGACAAAATGGCATAGATGACCATGTTGAAGCCTAAGATACAGGACGTAATAAGACATCTAAAACAGAAACATGATTATGGGTTCACTAGCACTCTGAAGATCTCTTGCATACGTATGATATCACTCAATGACATCCCTCATCCCTCATCTTCCTCCTGGGGCCGTCACAGCAGGATGTGATTACCGTTCCAACACATCTCCTGTCCTCTACAGACGTCCCAGCAGGCCACGTTACACAATCCATCTCTGGACCGGGCGCTGATGTCGGGCGGTCATGTCTGACGGTACAACGCAACCCCTACTTGGGAAGTCACAAAGGGCAACCTTCGATGTTGGAAAGAATCGCCGTCGAGACTTCTGATGTCACAGGGGGCTATGTTAGATCGACACATCTGTTAGATCGACACATCTGTGGTCCGAGTTGTGATGGCACAGAGACCGTTTGATGCTACATCCCCCCGGTCCTACGTGTGATGTCAGAGGGGGCTATGTGTTAAGATTTTACAACACAACTCCCAATTCTAGGTGTGATGTCACAGGGGTCACATGGCTGATGTCACCGGCAAAGTGTCACCGTTCCCTCATGATGACAATCCCTGTGTCCTGACTCCCTGTGGTCACAGGAGACCCCAGGACACTCACCACTGGAGGAGGGGTCTAGACCCGGTGTCTGTACTACCCACTAGAGTAGGGGGCTAACCCCGTTGTCTGTACCCATCACTAGAGTTGGGGGCTAATCCCGGTGTCTGTTCCAACATGGCCCCCTCATCGTCCCCCAGTCTCTGATTGGACGGTCTCCTCATCAAACATCCTCGTCACTGGGACAGCCGGTGTGGGGTGAGCGTACTGGGCATACTGGTCATACTGGTCATACTGGTCATACTGGCGGCGGTGCATCACCCAGTGGGTGCTGCACCCTGGTAGTGGACGAGGGCTACGTCATAACCACACACACACACACACACACACACACACACACACACACACACACACACACACACACACACACACACACACACACACACACACACACACAATGTAAAGTGCTTTGGGTAGCACTATATATATGATGCAATTTATCATCATTATTATTATTACATGATGGCAACCTGCATCACATATTCTCCATAACTAAGGAGACACACTGTCTATAATCACTGCCTGCATTATCACAATACTTCATCACGAGTCGCATATCTTGTCTTGTGAATGGCAATCTGTTTTCATTGAGCAAAATACGATTCCTCAATCTCCCAAACGCACTCACACACACACGAGTTTCAAAGCGGCACTCGGCCAGAATATACAATATCTAGGTTCCTGCACAATGCAGGCCCTGCGAGCCGTACATGAATAAAACATGCCCTCCCAATTACATAATGCAGACCTCTCCTATAGGAATCTCAGAGTGTCTCTGTAAATAAAATCTGCGTTGTGTTCATGTTGAAGTCATCCGACGTGTACCGGGGTGTACACGTCTTACACTTTGACTGTAGAGAAACATTCGGATGCATTTAGTGAGGAAGAGGAGGAAGAGGAGGAAGAGGAGGAGGAGATGAGGGGGGGAGAAAGGGGAATCGAGTGCATCTCGCGGATCCCAATTCACAGGCCAAAAACACACCGAGCCCGAAGCCCGGAGACACGGCACGCGCAGTGCTGCCGAGCTCACGAGCTCACGGGCACGTCAGACACGGCCAAGACTGCTCGCTGACTAGGTCACGCGCGGCGTTGCATCGCAATGCTATGATGACAGCGGCGGTCCGCGGGACCGTGCAGGACCCCCCACCCCCCTCCTCGCTCACAGGGGCGCCACGACGCTGGCCGGCAGCGCCCCGTCTCGCGCCTCGTCTCAAGGTCAAAGCACGGCTCTTTCTCGGATCGCCAGCCGAGGTAACCGGGCACGTACGGACGCCACCGCCACGCAGACAAAAGAGAGGCGGATAAATCCCACCACCGCGGCTTCCCGCTCTCCCTCCTTCATCCTTTCCCGGTTAAAAGAGTTGGACAGGCAAGGCCGGTCCCTGGCTGACAAACATCTGGATGGGAGGAGCAGGAGGAGGAGGAGGGGGGAGGAGGAGGAGGGAAGGGGAGGGGAGGGGAGGGGGGCGTTCAGTGGAGGGAGAGGAGGAAGAGTAAGGGGGCCGCAGGAATGAGCCATTAGATTCCGTTAGTGGTCTACGCTCCCGATGCGAATGATGGTGATGGTGGAGGTGGTGGTGGTGGAGGTGGTGTTGATGAGATAACGAGAGATAAGGGGAGATAACGGGGAGCAGCGCTCGCGTTCCGAAATGGATGAAAAGGTCTTACCCTCTGACAGCTCGAGCTCGAGCTCCGCCAGCCGGGCTCGCACCTCCAGCGGCACCGGCGACGCCTCGCGATCCGCCATTCGGTCCTCCCGTGGAAGAAAACACCTCCCGGTTTATCGTGCTGCTGCCGCTACCACCGCTACGCCGCTCCTCCTCCGCGCGACAGGGAGAGCTTTTCCGGCGGCCCCTCCTCGGCCGAGGCGCGTGCGAGGCGAACGAGGCGAACAAAGAGAAAATAAATCGGTATCTCCGGTTCAACGGCGGCCCGCCATGGCCCCGCGTAGCTCAGCACCCGTGGAAGAACCGCGAAGACCCCGCGTGACTCGGTCGGTACGCCTCGAGACCGTCGTTGCGGCGGCGGTGGTGATGATGATGATGATGATGATCAGACCCCAGCCAGCAGCTCCGTGTGTTTGCAGCTCTTGCTGCTGCTGCTGCTGATGTCACGTGACGCACCGCCGAGGCGGGGGAGACTAGGAGGGAGGGAGGGAGGGAAGAGGAGGGGTGAGGGGTGTGAAGGGGGGCAGTTTTAATCCCCACCGAGTGGGGGCGCCCCTCCACGAGGGAGAGTGGGGGAGATGGCCCGCTCGAGCCTACGGTGCACGCGCGGTGCGTCAACCGGCCGCCCAACGCTGCGGTCCTGGAAGCCTGTCCTCTCCGCCGCGGTGGTGGTCGAGGCTAAGTCGGTTTAATTGTCTGATGTATGCACGCTGGCTCCCCGCGGTCGGTCCTGCCACTGTCGAGACGAATGGTTGACGCCCGGCCAAGGCGTCCCTCTTCCCGGTTGACCCTCCTGCCCAGACGCCCTCTGTCTGTCAACACGCTCCAGAGGCGATGTAAACAACACACACTGCGGGGCGGAACTGTCACTGGTGCTTATGGGTATAAACCTAATGAGAATAGCTGTGGTGCACTGGCGTTTTAGTGTAGCGGGTTCAACAATCGGAACCAAATCAGGGTCAGTTTGTGAGGCGTTTGCCACAACAATAAGATCGCTTACCTCGATGTGCTTTGATTGTCAATTAGAAAGGTAGCCCATGACTCGACCGCCACCTGCTGGATGGAAAGACAACGACACCTGCCACGATGCAGCTCAGCCGGGTTTTAGCCTCCTCAAATTTATGCTGATAGTGAATCTTCTAATTTCCACTATTCAAATTGATTAACATATCAACAAACGATGCCAATTCAATATAATTGGTGTTGAGGCTTTTGTCTTGCACAATTAGAATTGTTTTTTTTAGGAGAATATCACAATTAAAAACAAATTGTTCCCTGTTCCTACAACCAGTCATCATCTACAACAGACTATGAATTTTCTGTGTGGATTAAAATACTTTAATGTACCAAAAATACATTATTATAAAAGAAAAGATAAGCCAAACATAAACTTCAAAAGGCACATTTATTTTTTTCTTCAAATAATTTACATTTGTACAACAAAAAAGGTTTAACCTTAACCATGCCTGCTCTTTTTTGAAGTGCCATCTTCACATTTAAAAACTGAACATTCTTGCTTTTAAACAAAAACAATAATAACAATGAAAACAAACTTGAAAAAAAATTGAAAGGGAAATCCTTCAAACTTCAAGTACTCGTGTACATTCAATAACTTTGAGCAGCCCCTCCCCCAAGAACACACCCACCTGTCCATAACCCCGCCCCTTAAAGGAACACACACACACAACCCCACTGTGACTCCGCCCCTTATTCCACAGCGAGGCAGAGCTAGTCTTCCCCTAACGACCGGTGAACACTCGGGGTTTCTTCAAAGTTCAGTTAAAAGTCACGGTGGACCTCCTCTCCCTGTGAAGGTCACGGTGGAACTCCTCTCCCTGTGAAGGTCACAGGCAGGCACGTGCGTCTCTGCACCTCGAAAACAAAATGGGTACCAAAGCCGTCACACACACACACACACACACACACAAACGAGGCTTGCTTTAACACACGGGCGTCAACATATTTACGAACGTTAAAACTAAATGAGAAAAAAAACGAAAAACAAGTTAGCTACGAAAGAAACGCCCGGGTCGATGCAAAGGCGCTGGAGCTCACTGGGGGGGAAGGGGGGGGGGGCGAGGCCCGCACACCTGGGCAGGTGTGTCGCCGCTCCGGGGTCCAACACGCCTGGAGGCGGCCGACGGAAACAGCCGGGAAACCGGGGGGCCCTAGGCTCGAGTCGCTAGGCAACGCCAGTGATTGACATGACCACGAGGACTGAAAACACTTTTCGGAGGAACGGAAATATATATATAATAAAAAAAAGAAATATTATTATTATCTTCGGACTCAACTTGGCGTCGACTAACCGCCCGACACGGAAGGAAACTCAATATGCACTCGGGAAAACGCCAGGGCATCTCGCAACAGAGGCAGAAACAGAAAAACCACCTGGCTCCTAAAGAATCACTCTAAAACAACAAACCTGGAAATAAAAATAACCCAAAAATGCTGAAGGTCGAATCCCCCGCCCTCCCCACACGTTTTAATTCTTCAACCAATCAGAAAAGACACATGGGGAGTCGTTAACCTTTGACCCCCTTCTAAGCCAGTACCCCTGCCCCTCCCCTTCCTTAACCCCACCCCCAAACCCTAACCTGAGCTGAAGCCCAACCCCCCCCCCCCCCGAGCCGGGCAGCGGTGGACCAGAGGGGTGCCTTCGGGGTCGGGCGTGGCCGGTGGTGGTGTGGCGTCCTCTACCACATCGTCCTCCCTGGTCACCGTGACAACAGCGCCGCCTCGGACCCCAGGGCGGGATACGCCGGGGCGGGGGCGGGGGCGGGGGGCGGCGAGGGCGTGGTCGGGCTCTCCTCCCCCGAGGAGGCGGGTTCCGAGGGCGGCAGCGACTGATTGGCCCGCGCCCTCTGGCAGATCTGGGCGTAGCTGAGCCTCTTCGGCTCCTGCACGGACAGACGGACGGACAGACGGACATACGGAGGACGGACAGACAGATGAGGACAGAGTCACACTCGGGTGGGCTATGCTGTTGGAAGCGTGGTTCCTGTTCAGTGGAACCGTAGTTCCTGTTCAGTGGAAGCGTGGTTCCTGTTCAGTGGAACCCCTTCTCCCCGTATGTCCTGTGGCCCCCTCTCATAAACATCTAAAGGCTTCTCTCCAGGCGTCTGGCTAGCACTCTGCTGGGCGTCCCTTATGTCTGAACGCCCCGTGTCTGTGCCTTTGGTGCGCTACGTTTAATCCGACGCCTGAAGCTCTGTGACCTTTGTCGGTGAAGGGACGCCGTGTAAACACACTTGAGCTCCTGACGCTTCGAGATACTTCACATCCTACATCCTACACCCTCACCCCCTCCCCCCCTCCCTCCCTCCCTCCTTCGTCAGACAACTTTAACTCTACAGCCGTCATGGGCGTGCGACGTGTTTAGCCGGCAAATACACACTCTAGTGACTCTGCATCAACATCTCAACGTTTCTATCACAAGTCATACATGGCTGTGTGAGTGGGAGGGGGGGGGGGGGATGGGATACACTTGAGTCTATGGGCGTAACGTAATCATTATCCTGCTTTGTTTTAGCCAGTCAATGATGGGACGACTGTACGTGCTTCCTTCTCTGGACTAAACTGTTGCGTCCTGGACGGCGTTAATCTAGATAGCTCGATGGGGAAGCAACTGGTCTAAAAGGGATGAATCACAGTTATTATAATATAGTACCAGTGACAGAAGTCTCACCGTGTTTGCTTCGTTGTCCTGGGGAGGAGTCGTCGATTTAGACCGGGAGAGCAACGGCACGGCCTGTTGGGACGTCCTGACAGCCTCAACCTTCACCTCCCTGGGGAGAGGGACAGAGACGGAGAGACAGAGAGAGAGAGAGAGAGACAGAGAGACAGAGAGACAGAGAGAGAGACAGAGAGACAGAGAGAAAGAGAGCGAGAGAGAGAGACACAGAGAGAAAGAGAGCGAGAGAGACAGAGAGACAGAGAGACAGAGAGAGAGACAGAGAGACAGAGAGAAAGAGAGCGAGAGAGAGAGACACAGAGAGAAGGAGACAGACACAGAGACGGAGAGACCGACAAATGGAGAGACGGACAGAGAGACACAGACAGAGAGATGGAGAGACGGACAGAGAGACAGAGACAGAGACAGACAGAAGGGATGGAGAGCAGGAGAGAGAGATTATCAACCAATGTGTGGCTCCTCACGTATACGTGCTGCATAGCAACCCGTCAGAGCTATATCCAGCACAGGTTAAGACTCAGAGCATTTTTAATTGAGTCCGTCTGCACGTCTCCACGTCTGCACGTCTGTGCGTCTGCGATCTCCCGGTTGCCAACTGGTGCGTGCCTTCAGTCTGTTGTGCAATCAAAGCGAGATACAGCCGTCGAGCGTGTCTCGTGTGCCAGCGATACCCGCAGTCGCCCTGGCAACAAGTGGGAACATTTCTTTGTTTTGATAACCTGTTTCCCCCCCCCCCCGATAGGTTTTTTCCGAATTCTAACAACTGCGCAGGATTAAAGACAGCCGTGCTGCAGACAAAATATGCGTCTGACAGCCCCCAGAAATAAACCATGAGAGACGTTCAGAGCCTCGTTTCAAAGCATCATTTAGTCACTGACTTTGATAGACAGCGTTGTATGGCGAGATCCAGGGATGGACTGGCCCAAAAATTTGGCCCGGGACTTTGGGATGGAGAGGCCTTTTATGAGACCGCGGGAATAGAGCGCGTAGAATGTTGCCACGGTGTAAAATAATAAAAACTAGTCCTTATCCGTGGATATGTGCATTGCAACGGCATGTCAATGTTGGGATGTGCATGTGTTTAGAATATTATATAGATCACTGGGAAATATTTTATAAGCAATCTTGTCCATGTACAAAAAATATTAGAAATTGCATGTGCCTAGAAAGGTAAATCAAGGCTGAAAATGATCTAAATAGTGCAAGATACAATTATTTTAGTGGAAAATTGTCATACACATACACAGGGTTTGGGAGATGGGGGCGGGCCGTGGTTTGTTGTGCGTTGCTGTGGTTACCGGTGTTGAAGTGTTCCAATGGTTTATTAGCGGTGGTATCTAATAAATCGCTCTCTAATCAATACTTCATTCACTGCCTCTTCCGTGGGCATTACAATATTATGAATTGTTCTCCGAGGTCTCTGGTACTTCCATAATTAGTTTAAGTCATTATTATATTGCCAAACATGCTCGCTAGTGCACCTGTCATAGCTATACTGCTGGGTCCTGTTCCCGCCTCACCATTGGTCTCGCTGACTGGGGCGTCGCCGTCAACCTTGGCTTTTCCACGGAAAAGGTCGGTTCATTTAGCAAATTTGGCTGCGTCTTGCTATAACATTTTTTTCCTTTTCAACCTCAACTTCTGAGCGCCACCCAATTATTTTGCCTCTCCACCACCTTTTTTCCTTTTTGACATTTTCGTATTTCTGTGTAACTTCAGTGAGATCAACGAGAAGTACCGGGTAAGTGACCCGGCCGTGTGTCAGGCTGAGCCAATCAGAAATGACAGACCGCGGAGCAGTCCAAGTTGGGAGGGGCCGTTCGGCCGCTCGCTTCGGCCGCTCGCTTTGCCCCCATACACTGTGGGGGTGCTCCCCCCTCTAAATTGACAGTAATACATCGGCCCCGTTTCACCGTCAGGCAAGAGCTCCGTTTCGCGCTGTAAGTAAATATCCGGCAGCAGGCCACCCCAAATCAGGGCTTACTTAACTTTTATTTATTTTTTTACATCTTTTACAACAACAAAAAAAAAAAAAATAATAATAATAATAAAAAAAAAAATCTAAAAGAATTACGGCCGGCCGGCTCGGCCTGAAATCGTCCGGCCGTTCGGGAAATCTCCCGAACCTCCCGATAGCCAGTCCGCCACTGGCGAGATCATTAAGTGCATTCATCAATACCACTCACCGTACCATAAAATAAGAACGACTCTGCGATGCAATAAGGAGAGGAGAGAAGGAGAGATTTTAAATAAATAATAAGTCATTCATCAAAATAAGCCCAGACAGGGTGAACACAGCAGCATGGTTAAACACTCTATCTTGATTGGTCAATAACGGAGAAGGATTATGCTTCCATAATGGGCACAACTCTGCTGTTTACCCGCCAACGCGCTACAAACCCAACCCATGAGCAACAACGGTCCGAAAGAACCAATCGACAAGACGTTTCCTTGACAACGCAAAAACAATACGCTCAAAACAGAGATTTTCATCGGCATGAACAGATGAAACAACAACAATGTGATGCATTGAAGTTACAATATCTGACCATTGTGAGTTGCTGTGCTGTAGCGCGATACAAACACTTTGGCGGTCCCGTCTGCCCCCATCCTACAATACGCTCTGATAACAGGTCCCCGGGGAGTAGTTAATTCCCAATGTGTTATACCTGAGCCCTGTCCCGGCGGTCCACTGGGAACACTCGGAACGCCTCCCTGTTCTACAACACAGTGCTTAAAATAATGCAGCACAAAAAAAAATAAAAAAATCGGGGCAGGCGTGACCGGAACACGAACAAACGCACCGGTCCCTCATCGTCAGCCTCATTCATCCTTATCTTTGAGCAGGAGGTGCCTCTCTCTCCCCCCCCACCACCACCACCTCCTCCTCCTCCTCCTCCTCCTCCTCCTCCACCCCCAGTACCCAGCCCCAAGCCAGGGAGATATTGATGTTCCTGGCATGAGACCCTGACCATCTGTATGAGCGTTATGGAAGGGGGAGAATGATATATGGGAGGTAATAAATAAATAAAGGAATAAGAGAGAGCAGGACGGGGGCCTCTTTCCCGAGGCAGCCAGAAAACTCCCGAAGGCAACGACCGTCCACACTCTCCGTATGCAACCGACCCCGGAAGGAACCGTGTTCTTTTCAGGAAGAGACGCGCGCCGTGTTAATGAAACAAAGCCACCACACTCCGGTTGTTCTGGTGGCGGTTGTGTATTCGAGAAGGCTGTGTGAGCATGTCCTGCTGCACCACAGCACAACACCCCTGACAAACACGATGTCTCCCTCCGCAACCCGAAGCAGAAGCTCAGCATCAACCATGTTTGATATTAACACAGAGGACCTTTCCTCCGGGAACAGGAACAACCCCCTGTAGTACTTCCTAGCTGTGTTTGGCTTCCAAAGCCCCACATCTAGGAGAGCATCACGGGAACATCGCCCAGGCCGTACAACCACGCCTGTAATGGCGGCTTTGCGTTTCCACGTAGCTAGGGCTAAAGTTCAATCAGGAAGACGAAGTTGCCCCTTCTAGTTCTCCTCGCTCGGTGTCGGGTTCGATATTCCCACGCGGTCATCACAGGCCCCGCCCCTTCGTCTCTCAGCCAATCGGGACCTCTCTGAAAAGCAGCTACTCACGTGTGGGGGGGGGCCTGCCAGACGCTGGGCGGGGCGGGGGCCGCCTCCGGGGTCGGGTCCGAGGTGGGCGGGGGATCCGCCTCCTCTGCTGTTGTTGTTGCCGTGGTTACCCCGGGACTGTCGTTCCTCACTGAGGGACCCTGAGAGAGGCCGACAATGTGAGCATCCCCAAATGGCATCCCCCCCCCCTCCCCCCCCTTGTATCCCGCGGAGTGACCGGCGGTCCTACCTTGCTGTTGCCGGCGGCGACAGGCGAGGCGGTGGCGGTGGCGGTGGCGGTGGCGGCGGCGTTGGAGGAGGAGGGCAGCGGGGGGAAGCTGGTGGGCCCCAGCTCCAGGCTGGGGGAGGGGCGTCGAGGGACGGGCGAGGACACCGCGCCCTTCTGAGAGCACACACACGCAAACACACACACACACACGGACACACACACGCACACATTGAAGTCAAGTGAGCGGGACTCCTAAATCCAAGCATTAATTACAAAAAAAGAATTCCTTTTCGATAAGCATCTGCTAACTTAACAGTAACTAGTAACAGTAGTGCCACACATTTATCTCAGTCAAACCTTTACACGTCAATAACAAAAACAGCAACAACAACAGCAGCAGAACTTCTTTATTGACCCTTCCCAGCAGCCTTCATGGCGCTGCTCTGCCCAGGATGGCCGCCAGCTCCGCCAGCTGTTCCAGAGGGTTCCTTACCCTGCCGTACCCCGCGCGGCGTTCCTCCCTGCGGCTCTGGCCGTAGTTCCCTCTCCTACGCCGGGAAGAAAGAGACGGACCGACATCAGCGGACCACACCGTGAACAGCATTCAACAGACTGCAAAAAAGCCGTATATTTGTAGTATACATAGGTATAAACTGTCTATATATCAAGATGTTGCGCCTTTAAAGAGTAGAAATGTGCAGGAAAATATCTCCAGTGACTCTATGGCTGGTACGGTTTACCAGAACTATACCAAATCAACAAACGGTACTAATTCAACCGTTTTATTCTTTTTACTTTATTAGCAGAGGTGTAAAACATGGTCTCTGTGTCCGCGCTGCCTGGTTTTCCTCAGAGAGCTCGATAAAGCCCGTCTCCTGGCCTCACGGTGAGAGAGGAGCCTCTCCGAGGAAACTAGAGCGGGCGTTAAATGAATATTTAGCACTGCAGCGGGCGGCTGGGCTTTCATCTCCCTCCCTGTGAGATCAGCGCCCCGCGGCCGCAGCACCGGCAGACTAACGCACAGCGACAACCCACAGGTGGAGGGGCGGATGGACAACACTGGGTGACTTGGAATGCACACTCACCACAAGGATGAATGGGCGCTATTTATACAGAGCTTTCCCAACCATTGGCCACTCGAAGTGCTTTACGATATTGTCTGACGTTCACCCATTCGTGCACACTTTCGCACAACAGAGAAAGTGTCAGGCAGGTAAGGCGTCTCGCTCAGGGACACCTCGACACTCGGCTAAGAGGAGCCGGGAATCGAACCAGCAACCTTCCGGTTACCAGCCAACCCGCTCTACCCCCTGAGCCACATGTCGCCCCTACAATCTGTACAATTTCAAAAATGTCTGCCAATAATACAGACTCATAACTGGCATCGGCATAACAAACGGCCGAATGCTCAATAATAGGTCCTAGAAAGAACATTCCCACCGTGACTCATCCCGTCTGAGCACCACACTGATGTTGTTTTGATCCCGTGACGGGTTCGGCTCTCTGGGAACGGGACCAGGAGACAGATTGCCAAGAGCGAGAGCGACGGGGAGCCAATCGAAGAAGCAGCAGCCGCCGAGGTCCCCACAACGCAACATCTCCAACTGCAGCGCCTAATCTCGGCACGCACGGATAAGCCGGCTGAGAGCGAAGTCCGTTGGGGGGGCATGGAACCCATGTTCATTAGGGAGAGGGACGGGGGGCCACTTGATCGGCCTCACGTCCTTCCAAGCACACGCAGGCACGCACGCACGCACGCACACGCAAGCACACGCACACACACACACACACTAACACTCTTTGTGGGGACCCCACGGGGGGGCCGGACTTGTTGGGTCTCCTTACCGTCCGCGGTCTCCGTTGGGGGGGTCGTCGGGCCGGCCGCCCTCGCTGCGCCCGCGGCGGGCCCCGCCCCTTCCCTGTCTGCGGGCGCCTCGTCCCATTGGCCCCCTCTCCGAGTAGGCGGAGTCTGTCGGCTGGCCGGGCCCCCGCTCGTCGGAGCCCCGCCTCCGGCCACCCCTGTCAAGAGGGGGAGCAGGTGGTCGCTTAGCAACAGAGTCATGTGATGGCTCCCTCAGCCCCCCCACACACACACAACACGACACAAACATCCGCTTTAAAGTATTCCACTTGACAGAAAGGTGGACGGCGTATTTCTCGCATTTACGTTGAATATGCTAAAATTAGATCCGGCCATAAGCCCCTAGATTAAAATGTAGCTTAGCAACTGCAGTGTCACTCTGGGGGGGCGTGGGGGTGGGGGCTTAAAGTCTGAGTTCTATTTCAGGAAACGCTGTCGGCCATTAATCAGCGTGAATAGTAGTCTGGCCCGCGGTGTTAAATCTTCATATCGCCATTAGCAGATAAAAGAACAGGCCAGTGTCGACCCAGAAGAGGAGACCAACGGAAATGTATGAATAATGATGCAGTCATATCAAAGACAATATGGGTGAGGTGGAGGAGGAGGGCGAGAGGGGGAGGAGAGGGAGGGGGCAGCAGGGCGAACCTCTGTCTGTATGGGTTGTGGTGTTTGAAGTTGGGAGAGACCGGGAAGCCGTCGAGGAAGTTGTTGATCAGTGGCGCCATCTGCTGGCGAGAGGGCAGAAATGGAATGAGATATTTGAAAGGGCTGGCCACAGTGATAGACTGGCGTTTCGCAACATCTTCCTCCTGCTTATTTTGTGTCTATTGACTCTTCCTACTAAAAAATAGTAGTTAAAAAAAAGAATTGTAAAAAATATATAAAAATTATATATATTTTTCTGATAAAAATAATAATGAGGAAAAATAAAAGTTGAATAAAGAGAAAAATAAAATAGATGGATAAAGCAAAATTAAAGCACATCTAATTCAGCTCCTCGTCATTCGTCTAGTGACGGATCTCGTTCCCTCACCAGGCTGGCGTCCTGGTAGCCCGTCATGGCCGTGGCCCACGCCTGATTGGTCAGGTCGTAGAGCTGCGTGACGGGCAGCTGTCCCGGGGCGGAGGCGGGCTGCGGGCTGTAGAAGCCGGCGAAGGCCTGCTGATTGGCCGAGGCGGCGTCGGCGGGCCGGTAGCCGTTCTTGGGCGCGTAGGACGTGACCGCCATGGTCTTGGCCTTGATCCTGGCCATGATGGGCTTCCCCTTGAACACCTTGACCTCCTCGCGCAGGTACTTGTACGCCTGATCGGGGGGGGGGGGGGGGGGCGTACACACACAACAGCGTCAGTCACACTCGTCTGACAGCAGGGACGATTTTCTCATTGTCACTTGAGGGAGCAGCCAAGTCTGCACTTGTTTAAAAGCAGGCAGGAGAACTAAAGTGTGGCTTATTTCGGGGCGTTTATTGCACATCAAACATTTTGTGAATTCTCCGTAAAATGAAATCACTGCTGATGCTGGAAATGTGAACACTGTGTGTGATAGTCTGGTTATGAACGCAGCCGATTTGAATGGTGGATCTGAATTCTGCGATGGGATCCACGGGTCTGGTCTCAGGTCAGAGCTCGCCCTGCAGCGAGAGGTTTGAGGTCTGTAGAGAGAGCCGGGGTTTACCTGCTGGGCCTCGGCCTCCGTCTGGAAGGTGATGAACCAGTTGTCGTTCCTCACAAACTCACAGCTCAGGAACTTGGGCTGGTCGGCCCCAGCGAACAGGGCCTCCACCTCCTGTAGACACCATCAGATAAACACCATTAGGACTAATAAACACTAAGGACCAGAAAAACCCCCGGCAGGACAGAGGAACACCGTCAGATAAACACCGTCAGGACCACAAAATAACACCGTCAGGACAGATGAACACCGTCAGATAAACCCGTCAGCACACAAATAAACACCGTCAGATAAACACCGTCAGGACCACAACTAAACACCGTTAGATAAACTCTGTCAGGACAGATGAACACCGTCAGATAAACACCGTCAGGACAGATAAACACCGTCGGGACAGATTAACACCTTCAGATAAACACTGTCAGGACAGATAAACACCGTCAGGACAGATTAACACCGTCAGATAAACACTGTCAGGACAGATAAACACCGTCAGGACAGATTAACACCGTCAGATAAACACCGTCAGGACAGATAAACACCGTCAGATAAACTCCGTCAGGACAGATAAACACCGTCAGATAAACACCGTCAGCCCCAGAGACAAACGGGCGATCCCACCTGGTCCAAGACCATCTGTGGCTCACAACGTTTCCTCCTTCAGTGTGTTGCACACGCTCTCATTGGCCGGTTGGATTGTCTAGAACAAGGCTTGAGGATCGTGCGTGCCAGGAAACAGGAAGTGCGTGTCCGTACCTCGGGGGAGGTGGTGTCGGGGATCTCGCGCAGGATGACCACGCAGCGACACTGGCTGGGGCGGACCTTCTGACCACAGGGGGCCAACTGCACCTGGGGCAGGGCTGGGGGAAGAGGGGGGAGAGAGGAGAGGGGAGGAGGAGGAGGAGAATCCAAGAATATTAAAGTGTAGCCTATAGCAGTTCACGACCGAGGGGCGTAATGCTAAGAGGGTGTGCATTGTGTACTGCAATCAGGTTTGGAGACGGCAGTTTTTGAAAGCAAAGTGGCGGGCTTGAATCTTCGACGACTCCTTTTTTCGGTCTTCTTCTTGACATTAGGACGTCTTATCTCGTCCACTCAATTCAAAACCTCCCAGAAATGAGGTTTCTCTGCGCTCACATTTCAGGGTCTCCTCGATGAGGCTCTGGTCGGTGGTGACGGTCTTGATGAGGTCCAGGCTGGCCAGCGTGCTGATGGGCAGGTACTGGTCGCTGTCCATCTGGGACACCAGGTACAGGTCGTTGGCCAGGTACTCCCTGGGGACAGGTGGGAGACAACCGGCCAATCAGAGCACTGATCCCGCCTCCCCCAACTGGAGACAGCCGGCCAATCAGAGCACCGATCCCGCCACTGAGGGCACTGATCCCGCCTCCCTTTACCGGAGACAACCGGCCAATGAGAGCACTGATCCCGCCTCCCTCACAGGAGACAACCGGCCAATCGGAGCACTGAGTCCGCCAACGACAGTTTGACCGTAGATTTCTCCAAAACTTGGGAGTAAGCAACACCTACCGGGTCAGACAGGACTCCAGCAGGCACCTCAGCTGCTGCTTGACGTCGTCTGGAATCACAGAAGAGCGTTTAGTTTCAACTGAGCAGTGGAAACCATTAATCATGGGTCATCAGCTGAAGTCCGGACTCCCAGAGGAGCCGGCCTGATGGAACAGGAAGGGGGTCGGGTACCGGAGGCCGGGGCGCTGTCGGGCTCCCCGTTGACCGGGGGGGGCCCCGTGGGGAGGGTCACCGTGGCGAGGGGCCCCGTGGGGAGGGCCTGGTACTCCAGGATGCTGGGGTCCGCCTCCGCCAGGCCCAGGTCCTCCATGCTGTAAGCCGCCTCGTACTCTGTAGACGGGAGGCCAGGGAGACAAGGTCAGAGGTCAGAGGTCAGGGGAGCCGGCGCCACACCACAGGCCAGGGTAGAGCTAGAGCCACCAGATCCAGAATAATCTAGAGCCAGAGGCACCCGATCCAGAACAGGCTAGAGCAACCAGATCCAGAACAATCCAGAGCTAGAGGAACCAGATCCATACCAATCAAGAGCTAGAGCAACCAGATCCCCGCCTGATCCAGAACAATCTAGAGCAAACCGATCCAGAACAATCTAGAAGAACCAGATCCAGAAAAAACTACAGCAAGAGGACCAGATACAGAAAATATAGAGCTAGAGGAACCAGTTCTACACCAATCTAGAGCTAGAGGACCAGATACAGAAAATATACAGCTAGAGGAACCAGGTCCAGAACAATCTAGAGCTAGAGAAACCGGATCCACACCTTAGAAAAGACTAGGGCAAGAAAAAACAGATCTAGACTACAAACCGCGATCAATAAAAACACAATCGCAGAACACTTTTGACGACGAAACAACTGCATACAAAAAAGGGCAACACTGAGAAATCCTGCAGGCATCGACCTTCTACAAATGGCTACTATACATTAGGGCATTGACTCCGAACTTCGTTATTCGAATATAATTCGAATATCAAAAAATAAATCAAAAATTTGAACGAATATTAGGCAGCCCTTAATATTCGAACCTGTTATGGGCAGGCCAAGAGGGAGAGACGTCGGAGAACCCGACGCAGTCTATTCATAATATTGTAATGACCACGGAAGAGGCAGCGAATGAAGTATAGATTAGACAGCGATTTATTAGAAACCTAATAAACCGTTGGAACACGCAGGACCGGTTACCATAGCAACGCGGTAAACAAACCTTGCGCAGCCCCATCCAGATCTTACTGAAGGCATTTAATGGTCAAAATATGATTACTAAATATTCGAATATATTCGAATATTAATATCAATAAACAAACAAACTTCGAATATGATTTTTGGGCAAAAGTCAAAGCCCTACTATACATACAGACGGGATACTACCAAACACATCCAGCGTCACCTACCCTCAGGGCGGAGCAAGCCGTCGGCGTGGTCCAGCCAGGACATCTGGTCCTGGGGGAAGCCGGGGTCGGGGTCGGCCAGGCCGAAGGTCTGGTCCGTCCACACCTCTGCGTTGGGGTTCAGTCCGGCGGCGAGCTCCTGGATCGCCAGACAACAGGGGGTTAATGTGGAGGAACGTCTGGTCTCCTGAAGGAGACAAACTCTTTGGTATTTTGCGGCATTTACTTTATTCTGAAAGCACTCTGTCGAGTGCTTTCAGAATAAAGTAAATGCCACAAAATACAAAGTTCATCTCTTTCGGGGTCCTCGTTCATCGCCTCTTTCATCTCCTTCTGAAAGCACTCCTTTGAATGCTTTCAGAATAAAGTTAAAGTTAAAATGTTTCATCATACTTCACCGTCTGTTTAGACTGAAAACAATTCTAGAATACCGAGGTAAATGTTACGTCAGTATCTTAAAGTACACAAATTACGCATAAAACATAAAGTCGGTTTTACACCAAACAGAATAATTCATACGCCAACTATAAATGTCGCGGGAGCCTCTTTATGTCGGATCTGTTCAGTCCGGGACCCGATTCAAGTGAAACTTAATAACTCTTAAAAAACGTGGAGACGCCAAGACACACAACAACAAATCATAAACACCTCGCCGCATCTCAAGTTATGACACACAACCTTTTCCTACTGCTGCAGCCAAACTCAGCTTTCCCTTTAATAAGACGCCAAAACAGACATCTACATTTACATTTAGTAAGGATGTTGATAGAACCTAGTGCCAAGCACTAACAATCGCTAGGGTAACCCATTCCCCGTACACAACACAGATAGCTAGGATAAGATGCTACATGATGCCAAGTACTTTTTTGAATTGCCAGGACGTACTACTTAAAATAAGTGGGTAAGAGGGGTGGGAGGGGGTGGCTAGTTTTATGAGTCTCGGTGAACTCTGAACAAGTGAGTGACACCTAGACACACACACACATCCCAAACTCAAACACACACATACAAACATCCCAAACTGGAACACACACATCCAATACTCACACACACACATCCCAAACTCTGACACACACACACACACACACACACATCCCAAACTCACACACACATGACTACACACACATACACACCACACACACTTACGGGCGGGGGGTACTGCGTGTGCCAGTCCCAGAGGCAGGACCCCTGGGGCATCAGGGTGCTGTAGGGGTACGCCCCCAGCATGGCCATGGAGGGCTGCAGCTCCGTCACCGCCACGGGGACGAGCTCCGGCTCGCCGCCGGCCCCGCCCAGCCCGCAGGGGGAGTCCCCGTCGGCCACGCCCGAGGCCCACCCGCCCCCGCCCCCGCCGCCCAGCTTCAGCCAGGGGTCCGGGTAGAGGCGGGGCCTCCCGGCGTTCAGGGGGGAAGAGGGGGAGGAGGGGTCGGCGTCCTCGGCCAGCAGCACCGACACCATCTCCCTCATGCCCCCCTCCCCCTCCGCGTCCTCGCCGTTACCAGGGAAACCCCGCCCCGCCGCCGCCGCCGGCAGGAAGTGGATCTCGTAGGACGGCGTGGAGGCGTAGGCGTCGACCTGCGTCGGGTCCACCTGCGGCAGGAGGCCCCCGTCCTCCGGGGCCGGGAAGGCGTCGTCGTGGCGACGGAAGGCGTTTCCGTCGTCGTGGCGACGGAAGGCATCGCCGTTGTAGCCGACGCACAGGCCGCCGTCGCCGGCGCCGTTGCCCTGGGCGACGCAGAAGCGGTGCTCTGCCGCCATGTCCAGGAAGCCCAAGTCGGGGGGGGTCTCGGAGAACACAGGCTCCGCCTCCTGGCCGTACTGGCCCGCGGGCCCCTCCCCCCCGCCGCTGCTCTCCGACGGGGCGCTGCGGCGCGGCGTGAAGACGAACGCATCGGCCGTCATGAGGGTCACGGGGCCGCTCTCCGCCTCGGGGGGGCCCTCGGGGGTCTGGGGCCCCTGAGGGAGCACCTCCTCCGCCACCCCGGGTCCGGGTCCGGGGTCTGGGACACTCACCGGACCCCCGGCGGCGGCGGCGGCGGCGGCAGGTGCCGCCGGCTCCACCTCCGTCCTCTCCTGCTCCTTCAGGCACGGCTCCTGATGCTCCGCCCCCGTGGGGGTCAGCTGACCTCTGGCTCCGCCCTCGGACGGCTCAACGTCCGTCTTCAAGCCCAGACCGGCGTCGACCAGTCCCAACGCCGTCTGGGGGGCGGGGGATAGAGGGGGCGGGACGGTGGAGCACCCCGTCGTATCGAGGGGTGCGGCGGGGCTTCCGTCTCTCACGTGACCGTCGAGGGCCTCACGCTCCTCGGGCCACGCCTCTTCCTTCCCGCCGTCTTCCTCCCACGGCGATATGGATTCGGAGTTCCCGCACGGGGCCGGCGGCGTCGGATCCGGAACGCCGGCCGTTTCGGGAACCTCCCGTCCGCTTTCCGGCGCCCGTTCGGCGGCTTCCTCTTTGTCATCGGCGGCCGAACCGACGGCGGCGGCGGTCTCCACGCGGCCTTCGGTGCCGACCAGCCGTCCGTCCATCTCGTCGGGCCCCCCCTCGTCCCCGTCCAGAGAGCCGATCCCGTCGGCGGAGCCCCAGCCGAAGCTGGGCTGGGGCGGGGTCGGGTGGTCCCGGGACCCGTGGCGGCGGGACAGCGGCGAGGGGTCTGCGTAGCTGAGGCACGTGGTCTGCGTGGCGACGGGGAGCGAGGACGCCACCGAGGTGGACGCGGACGACACCTCGGTCAGGGTGGTCTCTGGCGTGCTGCCCAGGCTGTCTTCGTCGTCGTCGTCGTCGTCGTCGTCGTCACCGTGGCGACCACCGAGGGGGCTGACGGAAACGGCCTGGTTGGTCTGAGGCGAGCCTTGCCCCTCTTCCTCTACCTCCTCCTCCTTCTCCTCTTGAGGAGCAGCGAGTGGCTTCGGGCGCTCCTGCTCTAAGGCGCCCTCCTCCTCCTCCTCCTCCTCCTCCTCCTCCTCCTCCTCCTCCTCGTCGGCGTCGCTCTCGGCGTCCGAGGACGGGGCGGAGCGGTCCGAGCTGTCGGGGGTCTCGGGGAGGTGGTGGGGGCTCAGGGGCCTCCGCTCCTCCGGGCAGGGGGCCGGGGAGGCGGGCCTTTCCTGGCGCTCCCGGCGCTGGACCGGCGTTCCGTCTGAAGGACCGGAAGCTTCCGGATTCTCGTACGAGGGCTCTTCACACACACGCACCACCTCCTCCTCCTCCTCCTCCTCCTCCTCCTCCTCCTCCTCCTCCTCCTCCTCCTCCTCCTCCTCCTCCTCCAGCACCTCCTCCACCAACACACACTCCTTCTCCGCCTTCACACACTCCTTCTCCGCCTTCACACACTCGCCGTGGTCGTCGGGGCGCGGCCGTTGCCCCCGGGAACGGGGGGAATGCGGGGGCACCGCGACCTCCAGGATGTCCGGCGTGTCCTTGGCCCGCTCCCCCTCCCCCTCCTCCTCCTCCTCCGACCCGGTCGACGGGGGCCGGCTCCCCCCGGTGTCGCCGCCGTCCCGGGACGGGGGCTTGGGGTCCGGGGGACCGCCGCCGCCGCGGTGTCCGCTGGAGGCGGGCAGCAGGTCCGGCAGGGGGTCTCCGACCTGCGGGGAGACAACAGGGAGCGGGGGTGAGACGGGGGGCTGCGGGGGGGAGGGCACAGTAACAACAGGGTGGGGGGCGGTGTGGGGGCCGAGCCGGGCGGGGGGCCGGGGGTCCGCGGTTGCGGCGGGGCGTGCCTTTATCTCCTCGTCTATTTCGGCCGCGGCGGGCGCTATGTTGGGCGGGGCGGCTGTCCTCTCGTCAGCTGCCCGGGGCCCGGGGCCCCGCGGGCCCTCGGCCTCGTGGCCCAGGTCCTCGGCGCTGATGGAGCAGATGCTGTAAAAGCTCTGCGTCCGCGCCACGAAGCCCTGGCCCAGTGTCGCCGTGACGATGCACTCCTCCTCCTCCTCCTCTTCCTCCTCCTCCTCCTCCTCGGGGGCGGGCCGCTTCTCCCGCCAGGCGCTGACCAGCGGCGGCAGCGGAGTGGCCGCCGCCACCACGGGGTCCGCCCCTCTGCCGCCGGGGGTCGCCGCCGTCCCGGCCGGGCCCCAGCCCCCGGGCCCACGCTGCCCTGCGGGGCCCTCGGGGAGACGCCTGAACCAGGACGCCCTCACGGCCGCGTTGTCCTTGACCTTCTGCTTGAGGGGGGGCGGAGCCTGGGCCGGGGGCCCGACGTGGGGGCCGGTGCCGACCTCGTCGGCGTGCGTGGGGCCCGCCCGCTGCCGGCCCTGCTCCTGGCCCCCCGCGGTGAGTACCTCCAGCACGGCGGGGCCGCCGACACCACCCCGGCCGCCCTTCCCGAGTGTCCCCCTCAGCGGGGGGCCCTTCTCCTTCCCCTGCTCCTTGGGGCCCGTCTCTCCCTTGCCTCCCCCCGGGGGCCTCTTCTCCCCGGCGTGGCTCCACTCCGAGGCCAGGCACACGTGCTGGGCCAGGGCCGAGCAGGGGGCCCGGTCGCGCTCCGTCACGGGGGTCAGGCTGTCGGGCCGCGGGGCCGACAGCAGCCCGGTGCGCTCGCCGCTCCGGGGTCCCGGCAGCAGCTCCTTACTGAAGCAGCAGCCCATGCTGCTCTGGTGGGGGTCCTGTCTGGGGTGGTCCTTGTTGTGGTGGTGGTGGTCCTGTCAGGGGTGGGATGGGGTGTGGGGTGGGGGGGGGGGTTCCGACCGGAACCGGCACCGCGCTCGACACCGACGGTAACGCTAGGCGACCACGCCGCTCTGTCTACGGGACGTCCTGAGGCAGCGTGGGTCGGCTCCTCTCGGCCGTACGCAGCGGAGAGAGAAAATGAATGCCGGCTCTCCCCCCGGCCGAAGAGCCCCCTCCCCTGCCCCAGAATAGACCCTGGGAGGGGACTCACATGGCCCTGCCACTCAACCGCCCGCCGTGTGTGCGCGTGGGTGGCCATGTGTGTTTGCGTCCGTGTGTGTGTGTTTTGCAGTGTGTGTGTGTGTGTGTGTGCGTGCGTGGCCATGTGTGTGTTTGTGTGGCCATGTGTACATGTGTACATGTGTGTGTGTGTGTGTGGGTGGGGGAGGCCATGTGTTTTTGCGTGTGTGCGTTTGTGCATGGCAATGTGGCTCTCTGCGTGTGCATGTGTGTCCAAGTTTGGCAAGAGCACTTTATGTGCGGGTCAGCATGTGGCATCTGCCGTCCACCAATCAGAAGCCCCGATGCTGCAGTCTGCAGACTCCGCCCCCTTACTGGTATGCGTGACACCCTACCCCGAACCGTTCCTCCCCCCGTACGGACAGATTTCCCTTACATTAGTTCTGCTACAGTCACTTCCATTACACACTCTCTCTCACTCTCTCTCTCTCTCTCTCCTTTATTAAACCCCCTCCCTCCTCTATTGTTAAACCCCCCTATTCTCTCTCCCTCTCCTCACTCTCTCCCTCCCTCCCCTCACTCTCTGTCCGTCTCCCTCCCTCCCTGTCTGTCTGTCTGTCTGTCTCTCTGCCTGTCTCTCTGTCTGTCTGTCTCTCTCTCTCTGTCTCTCTGTCTCTCTGTCTGTCTCTCTCGCCCCTCCCTCCCTCCCTCCCTCCCTCCCTCTCGGCCTGTCTGTCTGTCTCTCTCTGTCTCTCTCTCTCTCTCTCTCTGTCTGTCACTCTGTCTGTCTGTCTGTCCTCCCTCTCTGTCTCTCTGTCTGTCTGTCCGTCTGTCTCTCCCCTCCCTCTCTCTCTCGGTGTCTCTCTGTTTCTCTCTGTATCAGGCATGCCTAAACAGTGAGTCTAACCACTAAACTGGGCCACTGGACACCACCCACACCCACACCCCCACCCCCACACATACACCCCCCACCCCCTCACCCCACCCCACCCACACACACTCACAAAGAACTTGAATGCGTGTGCATGTCAGACATTTCAAGCACTCACAGCAAAGTCGAGGGGCCAATGGGAGCGAGTCCCTCCCCCTCAGAGGGGTCAACCCCAGGGGTTCAGGGGTTAATCCCGGTCCAGTCCCGGGGTCACCTCTCCCCCTCTCGCCCCCTACACCTCGTTCAGGACCCAGGGTACAAAGGGGTCGCCACCGGCGTGCTGGCGGCACCCCCTCCCTCGGCTGACATCGTCGCTACGCTTTGAGCGTAGGTAGGCGGGGGGGGGGGGGGGGGTCCCACAGAGACAACGATGCTAAGGGTCCCACCGCGGGCGGGCTAGCAGGTTAGCGTTACCTGGAGGTAGCGCTCTGGTCGCTGAGGGGCTTGGGACTGCAGGTCGCTGGGGGCCAGCGGGCGGCGCTCGGACGTCATTGGGCGGTCTGAGGCGGGGGGGCTCCTCTGTCGACGACGACTCCACGGGTTGACTGACAGGTGAAGGGGCACACTCCAGGGAGAGAGACGAGAGCTGGGGGGGGGGGGGGGGAGGGAAAGAGAGAGAGATGAGTATAAAGACCTCGAAAATAAATCAACATACATTTTCATAGCCAGTCATCATGAAGATCGATATCACATTATTCCAGCCTTTAGCCCTGACACAGGACCGCCATTAACCCGAGAGCCCAACCTGCTGACGCATAAACGGCACAACAGGCTTCACGGTTTGTTTGTTGTTGGACGAGTTGCATGTCGTAATGCGAGGCCTAGTTAGACAGTTAGAGAGTAGGCCTACACTACACTCTGGGCCCCGAACCCAGCGCCAAGTAGGCGACACGGCGTTTAACCCCGACCCATGCACTACGCAGTTAAACTTATTTGCATGCTTTGCATTTTTCCAACGCACGGTTTTGACTGTTATCAAAGACGCTGTTATCAACACGCTGTTATCGACATGCTTCTGGTTACCAGCGGAGGGTCAGTCGCACTGTGCGCCTTCTGACGACGACCCAGGCTGGTTTATTTCCACATAAAGACACGTCTAGCCCACCTTTCTGTAGGCTAACGTTAGGTCGGTCACCCATCAACACCACGACGGCCTGCAGACGTAACACAACGCACCGCCAGTTCGTTGGGGTGCGGACAGAAGGTGTTTCAGGCCAACGATAGCCTAAATATTGAGTCTGACGTTAGCTTGAAATTGCTTCCCTGTTACAGGGATAACAAGTCAAATGAATTTTAAACCTCGTTATTAAGAATCGCAGCAGATGTCATGAGGAGCAGATCGGGAGCAGTGGAGTCAAGTGCGTTTAAACAGGGAGGGTTTAGAAGTCAACGAGACCCGGCGCGGAGAAAAAGTTGAAGTGTGATGACGGTACTGTTATGTTTCCTAACACACGTCCATGTTAAAGAAACCACCGGTAACACAGTCTAACCTAACCCGGACGAAATGCGCGTTACCTCCAGCAGCAGCTTTTAGACCAGCCAACACGACGGGGGGGGGGGGGGTAATGTTGAACTAAAGTTAATGCAGGTGTCAATACTTAACAACCAGCCTAAACTAAAACTTCTGCAGGGCACAGAGACGAGTCACGGGAACGAACTAACAGAGACGAGTCGCAAAACAAACCAACAACCGCCCCACGGCGCGGTGCGGAAGAGCCTCGGAAAAAACAACGCAGGAACTCAACGACAACGTTAACTTTGACGCGCCTGTTGCCATAATAATAATAATGCGGTTAAACGACATGGCAACGTGGTGAAGGTGGTTCCATATGGAACCTGCGGGGCTGATAGAGCCTTGTTTTGGGAGAAAAGTTACTGTCAACTCTTGGAAAGCGCGGTAGTCGATGATCCAAGGTGTATTGGGAGAACTTACCTGCGGGTTGTCGTGTGTTTTAATGTCGGTTTTCCCCGAGATCCGCGGAGCGCGTAGACGTGCGTCTTTAGTCTGCGCCGCTTCAGGTCGCATCTGAAGGCGTGTGTGTGTGTGTCAACAACATGCGTGTGAGGTGTTGCCATGGCGACAGCGTAATAAACGACAGGTGACCCTTGGCTTGTTGTTTTTTTATTTCACAATCAAAATCAGACTTATTTTGCGATTGTATTGACACGTCTAAGTTGATCACGAAACACCCTTCGAGTTATCATGACGCCGAACTGAAGGTGGATTACATACTACCTGGATGTAGTGTGTGTGTGTGTGTGTGTGTGTGTGTGTGTGTGTGTGTGTGTGTGTGTGTGTGTGTGTGTGTGTGTGTGTGTGTGTGTGTGTGTGTGTGTGTGTGTGTGTGTGTTTGTTTTGCAGGACATAACTTTACAAACATTACCACAGACACCTTCAGTTCTAAGGCCAGATATAATACACATAACATCTATAATCATAGTAGTGATAATAATAATAACATTCTGACTGAAAAAATAAACATATTCAATTATATCACATAGACCCAAACAAAATAACAACACAAATAAAATCGTCCAATGCTCCAGCAGTGATGAAACAGGGGCGAAAAAGTAAACACAAAAGATTGAACGTCAAACATAAATTGAGTCCTGATGGACTCTTGACCCCTGACCTTTGACCTCAGGGGTTTCCTCTCGGAAGTACCCGTTGAATCGATCCTCAACAGTCGTTGAGTGAACGGGAATCGAACCGGTGGCCCCCTGTTGTCCCAAGAGGGGACCCCCATCCCCCCCGTTACAATAAACGGTGAATGGACAGCAACTATACAGCACTTTCCTAACCAGTGGCCGCTCAAAGCGCTCTACAATACTGCCTCACATTCACCCATTCATGCACTCATTCACACGCCGACGGCGGTGTCAGCCACGCACAGCGACAGCCAGCTCGTCAGGAGCAGTCGGGGTGAGGCGTCTTTCACCTCGGCACTCCTAAGTGGAGCCGGGGATCGAACCAGCAACCTTTCGGCTACCGGCCAACCCGCACCGCCTCTTGAGCCACAACGCCGTCACTGGTCCAGGGCGTTCACCAGAGGGTGCGGGCCCCCTGCCAGGGTCCCTCACCGAGGGGGGGGGGGGGGGGCCCGCGGCCCCTCAGGAGTACAGGCTCCAGTAGATGACGTTGAAGAGCAGGTAGGACATGGGGAAGACCACGCGCGAGTACGAGTCGATCATGTAGCTGTGGCTTAGCAACAGGTCCACGTGCGCGCGCAGGGACTTCCTGCGGTGGAGGCGGACCCCCACCCCCCCCCCGGGGGGGGCGTTGCCGCCGGCCACGCTGGGGGCCGGGCTCTCCCGGGGGTCGGAGGTCATGGTCCGGGAGCGGCTGCCCGGGTACGGGGTCAGCTCGATCTCGTCGTCATGGAAACAGCCGTCGAACGCCATGGCCTGGCTGGCGTCGAAGGTGGAGGGGATCTGAGAGGTCAAAGGTCAGCTCAGGTTATATTCTGTGTTTACAGTATGTTCACTTCAGTAACACTTACGTTGAAGGCGTTTAGCAGACGCTCGTATCCAAAGCGACTTACAATAAGTACAATTGTCAGAAGAAAGAAAAACAACAATATATCGCTGTCGGTGCAGTAAGGATGTTCATAGGACCAAGTGCAAAGCACCAACAATCACTAGGTTGTAGCCCATTCCCCGGATACAAAAAAGATAGCTTGGATAAGACGCTACACAATGCAAAGTACTATTTTTAAGTGCCAGGACGTGCAACATACAATGGGTGCGTAGGAGGTTGGTGGCGGGGGTAAGGTGGGAGGCTATTCAGATTCAAGGTGAACTCTGTGAACAGGTGATTCTTAAGTCACTTGCGGAAGCTGGTAGGGACTCTGTGGTCCTGACGCCGACAGTGATGATGTTCCGCCGTTGCGGTGCCAAAATACACACGTGTTCTCAAACCTGACACGATAATAATAAACATTCAGAAACAAGCTCAGTTCCTTAATAAGCCATTATTTTTGGGTCAATGTTGAATGTGCGTCCTGCATGTAATTCCAGCGTTTGGCCAGCAGAGTGACTCGTTGTGCAGAGTTTGAACTGTTCATCAGACACACACACAATAAAACATACAAATGCACACACACGCACACATGCACATCCACAAACACACCCATACATGCACACACAATTTCACACACAAAGACACACTCACACATACACACACACACACACACACACACACACACACACACACACACACACACACACACACACAGACACACTCACACATACACACACATACAAGCACAGACTCATGGTGCGGTGGTCCCTTACCCTCCCCCTCCTCATCTTCCTCATCTCCTCCAGGGTGGTGCAGTAGTTGACGGCCGCGTACTCGATGACGGACAGGAAGACGAAGAGGAAGCTGGTCCACAGATAGATGTCCACCGCCTTCACGTAGGATACCTGCATGGAGATCACACACATAAAAACACACATACAGACAAACACACACACAAAAACACGCACACTTAAACACGCACACAAAAACACACACACACGCAAAGACACAAACACTCACACACAAACACAAACATACACACACAAACACAGACACACACTCTCTCTCTCTCTCTCTCTCTCTCTCTCTCTCTCTCTCTCTCTCTCTCTCCCTCTCTCTCTCTCTCTCTGTCTCTCTCTCTCTCTCTCTCCTCTCTCTCTCTCTCTCTCTCTCTCTCTCTCTCTCTCTCTCCCTCTCTCTCTCTCTCTCTCTCAAACTTCCTACACACTCGGAAATCTTTGAGATTGTAATTAGGCTAAACGTTTATGGAAAGAAATTGATTAGACTCGTATTTTCTTTCATCCCTGTGTGTGTGTGTGTGTGTGTATGTGTGTGTGTGTGTGTGTGTGTGTGTGTGTGTGTGTGTGTGTGTGTGTGTGTGTGTGTGTGTGTGTGTGTGTGTGTGTGTGTGTGTGTGTGTGTGTGTGTGTGTGTGTGTGTCTCTCTCTCTCTCTCTCTCTCTCTCTCTCTCTCTCTCTCTCTCTCTCTCTCTCTCTCTCTCTCTCTCTCTCTCTCCCTCCTAATGTCGTGGATTAAAGCCACTCCCAGAAATATTTGGACCTATCAGAGGCAGAGAGCATGACTAGAAGGAGTGCCCAAGTCTAAACAGTTTCAAACTGCCGTTCCACAAGCAAAGTGTAACAATCAATTGAGCAACACAGACCATTGTGTATGAAACAGACAGAATAATCAATATGATCACCCTGAACGCAGAGTAAGTGGTTTGTCAATGCGACCCAGGCAACCCTGATGTGATCCTTCTGGAACAGTGATGTATCACGTCACCTTTCAGTCTGCCAGAACTAAATGGAGGACATTAAGTTTATTCCCATGGAAATTGCTATTTCTCAACATAGTTTTGGCATTAAAGTGTATTTTGATAACATTATGATGTTATTCCAGCACTCAGATCTTCTCATGACCCATGGAGGCCGTTTCGTCTTCTTCTCTGGGGCTGACCGGTCTGAGGTTCTGGTTGAGTTGAAGCGGTGGCGGAGCCTGTGTGAGTCACTTCCTGTAGGGTTGTGAGTCACTTCCCTTAACTAATACTCATCTGTATTTTTGAGGCTCTCTTACATGGAAAAAGAGAACCCAGGGTTCTAGCTAACTCCCAATCCCCCCTGACCACCGGGTCACCAACTGATGACATCACTTCCTGTAGGGCTCGAGCTCTCATAAGGTGCGTTTCCATCCCCCTGATTTTATGCGAATTTTGAAATATCGAATCAATAAACGGTGATGGAAACACCAAAATTTGTATAAAAATCCTCTAATTCGCAAAAAGGTTTATCCGCTCGCTTGAGGTGGTTTTTGAGAAATGCGAAAGAGTAAATTCTCAAAATGGGAGATGGAAACACACTTTTCGAAACAGCTGTGACGTAGCGAACTTTGAACACACAGGACTGACAGTCTTTCCGATTTCCGCATAACGACCGGCCATAGCAACCCTGCCGACATCAACGTGTCACGTCATCACCCTATTCCGCTGCAACCACTCGATGGAAACGCACCTAATTCAAATTACTTTTTTGCGAACTTTCTAAAGATTCGCATCACCTTTTAGATGGAAACGCAGCTAGTGTGAACCTTTCGGCAGACCTCAATGCCTTGATTCATATCAAATTAGCCTTGCTATTGCCAGAACAAGCTCAATCGTAGATTGCACGTTGGTCTGGGGAAGCTGCTGGCGTTTTCTTCAGCTCAAGAGGCGTGCTCATCGGGCTTAGTTCAACTGACACTGTACGCGATTGGCTGGTTGCCGTCGCTTCCCTGTCGTCATTGTGTTATATCAGCCAATAGCGCGCCAGGCGGGGGAGAAGCCAGCTTGGTGATTTGGCTTCCGCAAAAAGGCCCCATAAACGGTGTGCTTGCATCACTTCATGTCTGCGACCCACGAGTTGATCATGTTTTGATGATAATAATTGATAATATATATTTTTATTCTTTTTTCTCTGCCTTTTACTTTATTGTTTGCATTCCCGGTTCAAAGTCTTTTTAGGGTGATTCATTTGTCAACTTGAAGTATTTTTGTCAAAATGATGTCATCATTCGTCAAGATTGTCATGATTATCTGGTGAGACTAAATGTATTTATAACATTAACCTTTGGAATGGATTTTTCTCCAGCCAAAACAAACACGTCAGACAGCGAACGCTCCGGCCGGTCGTTTCGGATCGCATTACAACATACCGCCTCTGTCGTTTAACCCGAAGAACAGGCTGGAACAACGACGTTCAAAGATGAACGTCCATTCACACGTAGGACTCCTGGTTTTGCTTTACCTCAAACCAAATTCAGCCAGAGCGTTTGTTATCTAATCTGAGGGCCCGGAGTCGACGCCCGTGTGGGGGACTCTATCACCGCTGAGCCGAGGCCAGGTGGAGATCAACTTGAAGACGACAGGATCTGGACAGGGCTTGAGATTGAGGTTCGGCCGAATGTCCGTGAAGATTAACCCGAGTGCCGTAGTTTATTTAATCTCTCTCTGACTCACACAGACACTCACTCGCTCACACACACACACACACACACACACACACACACACACACAGACACACACACACACACACACACACAGACTGACGCACACGCACACACGCACACTGTGAGGGCGAGGCGTACCTGAGGCATGGAGGAGGACACTCCGGTGATGATGGTGGACATGGTGAGCACCGTGGTCATCCCTGGGGAGGGAACACGCAGTTCAGACACTCTCCCTATTGGTGACCTGGTGAAGGTGGGCGCTGTGGTGGGGGAGGGGGTGGTGGGCGGGGTCGTGGTGGGGGAGGGGGGGGGGGGGTAGAGGGTTCCGTTACCCAGGGAGACGCGGGCGGGCACGGCTCGGCGGTCGATCCAGAAGGACACCCAGGACAGCAGCACCATTAGCATGGTGGGGAAGTACGCCTGCAGCATGAAGAAGAAGATGTGGCGCCGCAGGATGAAGTGGATGTACAGACGGTTGTACCAGCCTGGGGGAGAGAGAGAGAGAGAGAGAGAGGGAGAGAGAGAGAGAGAGAGAGAGAGAGAGAGAGAGAGAGAGAGAGAGAGAGAGAGAGAGAGAGAGAGAGAGAGAGAGAGAGAGAGAGAGAGAGAGAGAGAGAGAGAGAGAGAGAGAGAGAGAGAGAGAGGGAGTCAGTGACACAGGAAGACAGCCTGGGGGAGAGAGACAGGTAGTCAGTGAGACAGGGAGACAGCCTGGAGAGAGAGAGGGACAGGGAGTCAGTGAGACAGCCTGGAGAGAGAGAGAGAGAGAGAGAGAGAGAGAGAGAGAGACAGGGAGTTAGTGAGACAGGGAGACAGCCTGGAGAGAGAGAGAGGGACAGGGAGTCAGTGAGACAGCCTGGAGAGAGACAGAGACAGGGGAGTGAGTGAGACAGGGAGTCAGAGAGACAGGGAGTACGACAGTCAGTGAGACAGAGACAGGGATTTAGAAAGACAGACATGGAGTCAGAGTCAGAGAGACTGAGAGACAGGGAGTCGGAGAGACATAGAGACAGGGAGTCGGAGAGACATAGAGACAGGGAGTCCCCACAGGATGACTTCATGTAGAGTTCGGAAATGTCCCTGTTGTTGTTACAATCCCAACGCTCACCACAACAAACCCTGCGCTCTCGGGCTCTCACTCACGTTCTCTCTCTTCCTGCAACGACCCAACGTTCACCAGCCTTCTCCTCGAGCGAGCCTTGGCTGGCGTTACGCTACAGTACTTTTACGTCATGCTTATAATATTATTCTACACTGCGTTTGTCCCCTTTAAATCCAACCAAAGCATCCAGGAGGTGCAGGTTCTGTCCTCAGATGCCGCCCACATCATTGGCCCGAGTGACAGACATGCAAATATGGGTCAAAGATGCCACCCAAGTGATTGGTCCAGTGCTCCTCGACAGCCCACCGCATCCACCAAAGTATAAATACGATCTCCCATTCAGGGCGGATCAGGACTTGGGATCGCTTCAGAGAGAGCCGACACCGCAGTTGTATCGGGAAGTCTCCTTTTGTTTATGCAAATGTTTCCGTCCCTTCTTGTTCGCCCTGTTAATGGAGGGGGGGGGTACGAGTGGACTGGAAACCCCTGTCCCAAGCACGGTCGCCATAGCAACCACCCAGATGTTTACCGGGTGTGTCAATCAACCAATCAGCTCTGCTCAGAGTTCTGTAAAGGAGTATGCGCTTCGTATCATGTGCATGTAGGTGCATGTGTGTGAGCGTGCGTGGGTGTGCGTGCACATTTGTGTGTGTGTTTGCGCGTGTGTGTGTGTGCGTGTGAGAGCATGTGTATGCATGTGTGTGCATGCGTGCGTGTGTGTGTGTATGAGCTGTTGTGTGCGCATGCGGGGGTTTCTAAGCGTGCGGTCACGCTCCTGTGTGAGCAAGTGTGTGTGCGTGTGGGTGTGTTCACGTGCGCCTGCGTGCGCGAGTGTGTGCGTGTGCACGTGTGTGACCGTGTGTGTGCGCATGTGGGCGCGTGTGACCGCACACACCTGTGCTGCTGTAGAAGGCCAGG
>NC_079434.1:18926256-18938756 GCF_026213295.1 Gadus chalcogrammus | reverse complement strand
CCGGCGCCGCCGCCCGTAACCACGGCGACCAGGCCGGCGGCGAGGCAAAGGGCGAGGGCCAGCGCGCGTCGGACCCCCGACGACGACGACGACGACGACGACGCCTTCATGCTTCCCCTCCCGCCGCTCGCTCGGAGTCACTCAGACAACCGCCGCCGCCTCCACCAGCACCTCCACCCATCCTCCTCCTCCTCCTCCTCCTCCTCCACCTCCACCACCAGCACCGGCCAGCTGGCACGCCGCCGGGGCCAGGACCCCCGCGCCCTCCCGAGCCGGCTCAGGCGGTCGGTGGGGTCTGCGGGGGGGTCGGGGGTCGGACACAGAGTGCAGCAGCAGCCTCAGAGCCTTATGGAAGCAGCCGCCTCAGATGGAGGAGGGCTGGGCGGCCCCCGAGCCGCGGCCAGATGGCTGAGCTGTAGGCGAGGTGCGGAGAGGGGTTTGGACGGAGCTTACAGACGAGAGGAGAGAGCTCTGGTCAGAGCCGTGCCAGCGCGCATGTAGCCGCGGGCGGCGGGGTGTGCGTGCGATCTGTGTTTACGTGTTAACAGCTGTGGGAGAGGGGGGAGACGTTCACATGTGAACCGCCGCACTGTGAGAGTGTGTGGTCAATAAGTGTGTGTGTGGACACGTATACACGTCTATGTTCAAGTGCGTGTGGCGTCTTTACGCGTTTATGGACTTTTATGTGAATGTCAGTGATGCATGCATATCAGAGTGTTTGGACGTTATTATTCATTTATGGATATGCCCATGTGCCTGTGTGCACATGCGTGTGCATGTGTGTATGTGTGTGTATGTCTGTGGGTGCGTATGTGTTTGTGTGTTTATGTGTATATGTCTGTGTATGTTTGTATATGTGTGTGTGTGTATGTGTGTACATGTATGTGCATATGTGTGTGTCTGTGTTTGAGTGTATGTGTTAATGTGTATTTGTGAATGTATGTGTGTGTTTATATGTGTATGTGTTTCTACGTGTGGATATGTGTGAGTGTGTGTGTGTGTGTGTATATGTCTGTGTATGTGTGAGTGTGTGTGTGGGCAGCAGGTACCCGGTCCTTGCCTCTGTTCCCGGTGATCCGGTTCCTCCTGTCCTCAACACCCTCCCGTCCCGGTGCCGCCTCCGGTGCGGCGGGCGTCCGTCCGGGCGTGTGAGACCGTGTGCGTCCGTTTGTACGTCCGCGTCTCCGTCTTCACCTGAAACAAGATTCCCTCCAAAAATTCCTTGTCTTTCCTCGTCACTTCCTCCGTCATTCCTCTGCTCCGTTCTCCATCTCACTCTCTCATGGTCCCACTGGCTCGCGATCTCTCTCTCTCTCTCTCTCTCTCTCTCTCTCTCTCTCTCTCTCTCCCTCTCTCTCCCCCTCTCTCTCTCTCTCCCTCTCACACTCTACTCTCCACTCTCTGGTTTATCACAGTGGTTTTTCCGGATCTTTCTGTCGCTGATTAAAATCAATATAAAGCGATAGAAGAATGACACTAATTCCAACCCAATCCTCTTATCTGCTGCCCCAGCAATCTTTCAGTAACCTACAAATACAGGGCATGCACACACACGTATACACACACACACCACACGCATTCATGCACACACACATAAACACACACGCATAAGTGCAAGTACACACACATATATAGTTATATACACACACACACTCACTGACACCTACAAACACACAAATACAGATTCAAACAAACACAGACACACATTATATATATACAGACAGTACCGGTATATATAATGTTTGCACATACTCAAACGCAACCATACCATAACAGTGTTACGGGAATAATGAATGTGCATAAACGCCCGCCCAAACAACCTCAACCCCCCACCCCCCCCCCCCCCCCACACACACACACACACACTTTCGCAACAGAAAAGCAGAAGCACCTGTCATGACTATGAACTCGATCCTCTGCCTATCGTGTCGTGCGTGCGTGCATTTTTATGTGTCTGTGTGTGCAAAATTTTGTATGTGTGTGCTCATACGTATGTGCGTCTGTGTGCGTGCCTTTGTGTGTGTGTGTGTGTGCGGGCGCAAGTGTCCGTGTGTGCGTGTACGTGTGTACCAGTATGTGTGTGCCTGTGTGTGTGTGTGTGTGTGTGTGTGTGTGTGTGTTTGGGTGTGAGATCCATCCCGGGTTTGACGTGGCGCTCACGGGACGGCAGTGGGACTGACGTGTGTTTTTTATCCCGAGCGGCAAACCAGCTCTCCCACGGCAGCAGAGAGCGGCACTCTGCCCTCACCCCACCGACACCTGGCTGCTCTCTGGACCACGCCACAGGGAGGTCCATCGACACCTGGCTGCTCTCTGGACCACGCCACAGGGAGGTCCATCGACACCTGGCTGCTCTCTGGACCACACCACAGGGAGGTCCCGGAGCCTGCATCGCCCTCCTCTCTCTCTCTCTCTGTTATTATCCTCCTATCATACACACAAGCACACAAGCACACACACACACACACACACACATGCACACGCTATCTCTCTTGCTCGCTCTCTGTCACACACACACTCTCTCTCTTTTGCTCTCTCTCCCTCTGTCACACACACACACACACACACACACACATAGACACACACATAGACACACACACACATACACACCCACATCTTCATCACAATTATAAATACAACCCTATAAACCCATATAACTCCTACCCTTTGATAATGTTAAGAGGATCAGGTAGCAGCTAGGACCCACTGCACACAACCGCTACACACTACACACACCCGCTACAAAACAGCCGTAAAACTGTACACAACACCCACCGCACACACCTGCTACACACTACACAGCCCCCGCTACACACTACACAACACCCGCTACACAGCCCCCGCTACACACTACACAGCCCCCGCTACACACTACACAGCCCCCGCTACACACTACACAACACCGGCTACACACTCCGGTGAGGCCCGTCCCCCCAGGCGGTCCGTGTCCTGCCGTTGCCGTGACCACGGCTGCCGGCGGTTACCACGTCGTTAGCATTGCTACCCACGTGCGCCTAGCTTACGGAACCCGGGTCAAAAGGTGTGTGTGTGTGTGTGTGTGTGTTTGTAATTCCCACTTAAGAATGTGAGTGTTTGTCTTCTGTGTTCGTCCCACCTTATCTGGCTCCGCCCCCTCCAGAGAGGGGCGTGGCTGTGAGTCAGGACTGTAGCAACCCCAACCCCTTTGTGCCGGGGGCACTCTGAGAAATGCGCGTGTGCCAGAGAGCGCGTGGATAAGAGTGTGCGTGCCGGTACGTGTGTGTGCCTGTGTGTGTGTGTGTGTGTGTGTGTGTGTGTGTGGCCGTGCAGCCTATTCTCTAAATAACCTGTTGGTCCAGTCATCTGGTGCTCATTCTCCAGGAAAGAGGCTGGTCTCTCTCTCTCTCTCCTTCTCGCTCTTACCCCCTCTCTCTCTCTCTCTCTCTCTCTCCTTCTCGCTCTTACCCCCTCTCTCTCTCACTCTCTCTCTCTCTCTCTCTCAGTGTGGTCATCTCTCCCCTCACTGAGCAGCCAGTGTTCCCTGAAGTGGTCAGGTCCCGGGACGCCTCCGATCTGTGCGGCTCCGTTCCTTTATGTTCCCGCTCTCCGGCTCCCCGGGGAGAGGACCCAGCGACAGCAGGTAACCCGACGCCCCGTCACCCCGGAGGTCTGATGGGGGGGCTCTAGATCAGCCGTCTTAAGGCTGAATTGGGAACTGGGACATTGGGGAGATTTATGGAAAATCATCGGTTTTGCACTTTTTCTGTTTCTGTCTGGTGAGTTAAAACTGTTTGGTTTCTTTTGGAGAGGGATTATAAAGGTGGATTTTAAAACGGGAGTAAAATTGTATTTTAATATGGCGTTGTTTTCATTTTAAAACACAAACAACCAACGAGACCAAACTCAGGGAAATAAACCTTTAGCTTTGAATTTAGCATTTAAGGATCTAGTTATAAAGTCCCCAATGCCATGTTGTTTTGAAATTGTGTGCAGTTGAACATGAAGAAATTCATTATGAAATATTTTAATGCGTAATACTTCCGTGAGAAGTGACCTGAACATTAACAAACCCTAAATTGGCGCTGTAGGTTTCCTATCTTATCAGAAATGTAATGTCTTCTGGAAATTCGGTGGCACAGCTCCAGAGATATAAAACCATGAATCAAGTCGTACTTAAATTGTTGACATTAACCCGGTGTGAGCTCAAACAGTTCCGCCTGCACGCCACATGAGAAGAACGTGAAGCATGTGTTGATGATGACCCTGACCCTATAAGTGAAGTGACTCAAGACAATATAGACATAAAACGACTCTCGTTCACTAGTCCTCTCTCTCCCACTCTCTCTACCTTTCGCTCTCTCTCTCTCCCTCTCAAGGTGACTTATCTGAATCAGTTCCCTTATCAGTCATCTCTGATCCATTCAAAGGCTGCAGCGAGAGCAAGAGAGGTTACCTCTCAGAGTGTCTTTGTGGTGCGGTTCCAAGTTCAGCTGAGTGTTTGTCAGGGGGAGTGATAAGGCTTTGATTAAGATAAGGGCTCTGATTAAGATAAGGGCACCGTGCCGGGCTCTGTGACCAACACCAAACGTATGTCGCCCTTGTGTACACCAACGTCACGCTAGGCAGAGTGAGACAGAGGAGGAGAGAGAGAGCGAGAGACCGGGGGGTGCAGATAAGAGATGATGCTCTCAGGCGAGGAGAGTAGCCACGACGTTAAAGCCTTCAAACCTAAAGGATGGAAACACAGCGATCTCCCTGCTACTCTCCCCCTGGAACCCTTTGGAGGAAGTGGAGAATGGAATAAGAACGCAGGCTGAAACAGAACGAGGGAGCGATAGTTATTACAGCCAAACAAGGAGCAGGGAGCAGGCTTCTTCATGCGAGAGTTTTGTGGTGCAATAGCTGAGTAATGGAATCGAAAGGCAGGAGGAGGGAGAGGCAAGGAAGTGGATAATAACAGAGGAGAGGAGAGGAAGGGGGAGGGAGGGAGGAAGAGAGAGAGGAGACCGAGAGAAGGACAGAAGTGAAAAAGTTGAGGATGACACAACAGATGTCAAAGAGCGGAGGGGAGGTGTGCCTGTGTGTGTGTGTGTGTGTGTGTGCGTGTGTGTGGGGGGGGTTTGTGTGTGTGTGTGTGTGTGTGTGTGTGGGGGGGGGGGGGGTTTGTGTGTATGTGTGTGTGTGTGAGGGGGGTGGGGTTTGTGTGTGTGTGTGTGTGTATGTGTGTGTGTGAGGGGGGTGGGGTTTGTGTTTGTGCGTGTGTGTGTGTGTGTGTTTTCCCTCTCAAAGGCTGGGTGCTTAGTAATGGAAATAAGCGGTGCTGCCCAGGTCGTCTGCCGGGCTGAAGGGCCCGCAGTGGCCGCCTGATGCTCTGCTTCTGGGCTCGTCTCTGGGGTTGGTTCTACTTCTATGCCTGCTTCTTCTTCTGGTTCTGCCGCTGGATCTGGTCCTGGTTTTGATCTGATCTGGTTCTAATTCCGGTTCTGGTCCTGGTCCTGGTTCCGGTTCTAGTTCTAGTTCTGGTCCCGGTTATCGTCCTGGTTCTGGTTTAAGTTATGGTCCTGGTTGTGGTTTTAGTTCTGGTCCTGGTTCCGGTTCTGGTTCTAGTTCTGGTCCTGGTTCCGGTTATGGTCCTGGTTCTGGTTCTGGTTTAAGTTCTGGTCCTGGTTCCGGTTTAAGCTATGGTCCTGGTTCCGGTTCTGGTTCTAGTTATGGTCCTGGTTCCGGTTCTGGTTCTATTTATGATCCTGGTTCCGGTTCTGGTTCTAGTTATGATCCTGGTTCCGGTTCTGGCTGGGAGGATGTTTGGTGAGGAAAGGCAGCTGGGATCCTTCTAGTAAATTCCTGGCTCAACGTGGACACATAGAAAGGAGATGATCCCCCCCCCCCCCACACACACACACACACACACACACACATGTTCAGTCAGGCCTGCCGAAGGTGGCTACCTGCTTTGCATTAACTCTGGTCAACAAGAATGTGCTGTAAATCTCTCTGAGTCTCTCTCTCTCTCTGTCTCTCTCTATATGTCTCTCTATATGTCTCTCTATATGTCTCTCTCTCCGTCTGTCTGTGTGTCTCTCTCGCTATATCTCTCTCTCTCTCTCTCTCTCAATTCAATTACATTTTAAGTGCGATATTGTCATGACCAGAATATACGTTTTCACATTGCCAATAACTACAAGTAAATTATATTTAAAATGGTCCAATACATATTTTCATCCCCCCTCCCCCCCCACATCTCTCTCTCTCCCTCTCTCCCTCTCTCTCTATGTGTTATGCTTGGCCGCCCAGCAGGATCCAGTAGGCAGGAAGCTTCCAGAATCATCTCCATGGTGACCCTGCCGCACCCGGCCCGACCATGGACTGAAAGCCGGCCTCTGTCCCTCTGAGAGTGTGCACGTGTGTGCGTGTGCGTGTGTGTTTGTGTGTGTGTGGGGGGGGGGGGGGTCCAGGGAAGCCATGTCTCTGAAGCGGACCGGGGTCCTGTTGCTGCTGTTCTTCTTCGTTGGTTCCGCCACGCAGGACAAAACGCCAGGTGAGACACACAAGCGGCCATTGTTACACCTGAGCTCTGGACCGGGGGGAGGGGGGGAGAGAGAGAGAGAGAGAGAGAGAGAGAGAGAGAGAGAGAGAGAGAGAGAGAGAGAGAGAGAGAGAGAGAGAGAGAGAGAGAGAGAGAGAGTAAAGGGCTGATTACGGTCCCCACGTTCACGCAACGCAAGGACCCCGCCGACGCTGTTTTGGTTCTGCGTCGGGTTTCAGTGAGCCGACCAATCACAGCCCTCGCTGCTGCGTCGCCCCGGCAGAAGGTTACAATCTTTGGGAGGCGCAAGTCAGGCCCTGGCGGTGGACGCAAGGAGGGTCCGCAAGGACGCAAGGGGTCCGTAATCCCATTGCGTTGCGTGAATTAGGGACCATAATCAGCTCTTAAAGAGAACGCAAGGGACAGAGAGAGAGAGAGAGAGAGAGAGAGAGAGAGAGAGAGAGAGAGAGAGAGAGAGAGAGAGAGAGAGAGAGCACACGAGGGACAGAGTTAGAGAGAGATGGAAAGCGAGAGAAAGAAAGAGAGAGAGCGATTGTTTGAGTGAGAGAGAAAGAGAGCGCAAGGGACAGAGAGATTGTGTGTGCGAGAGAGAGAGGGGGAGAGAGAGAGAGGTTGTGTGACAGAGAGAGAGAGAAAGAGAGAGAGATGGAGAGAGAAAATAAGAAAGACGGAAAAAGGGAGATAAGGATTATTAGCAGTAGCAGTAGCAGTACCACCAATTATTAATTTTTTCATTCATCGTATTCTGCATAATTATCAGTACTAACTAAATTAGTATTACTTTTCTATAATAGAATTGGTAGTTGTTATTTCGCTTCAGTATAATAGTGCTGTGAAGAGTCCTCAGCGAGGAGCTATCATTCACGTTGATATCAGCCATGGTTCCACCCTATCTCAGACTGGGCTCGGGCCAGGACAGTAAGTAAAGAGCAGGTTCCCGCAGTCCACAGCGAGGTCTGCTGAGACAAAGGGCCTTTGTCTGGCCCTCAGAATGCCCGGTTTCTGTTCCTCGTTCAAGGAAACTTTACAATATTTAATCTGTCCGCACATCAACACAGCATCTCTACAAACAACAAACAAGGACTCTCATAAGAATATTAGAAGCATTTGATTCACTGTAATAATTTGTTGGAACTGTAAGAGATTCGGATACAATATTCCTTCTATATCCTCTGCGTACATTATGAACAGTACACAGCAGACAGCATGTTAAGAGTTAACTTATAGAGCGAGTATTGGCTTTGATTATCGTTTCATCGAGTCGTCAAGTCGATGCAGGCGGAGATCGAAAGGAGAGCTGCTGGCGAACGTTCAGTCGATCACATGACAAACGTGTTGAACCATTAACCCTCAAACCAAAAATTCAAGCCTATCAAAATGATATCATCTGGATGGATCGCTGTCATTATGCAACTAGCATCCAAGCTAGCGTTGCTACAGGTTAGCGGCGATGTGTTGGCTATTAGCAAGGTGCTACAGGTTAGTCGGGACGTGCTAGCTAGGTGCTACAAGTTAGTGGCTATAGTTTAGTGGCTCCGCCCATGCACATGCCCACAATATCGATCCCTGTGTGCGCATACATATATCAGTGCTACTTCTTTGGCCTATGGTGATTAATATCTGTGTTTTAAATGATTTTAATTGCGCAATTATCTCAGAAATATGATTTACATTGCGCCTTTTGACCCGTCATCATGCAAATATGTGCATGGACACACCGGCTTTGCAATAAGATCAAGGCCCAGATTGAGCCAGGCGTTGGATTGGTGGAGTCCCCGGCTCTGACTCACCCACCCACCACCGACCAATCAGGGCGGGCCTCTCCCCTTAGAAGTTTGCTGAGGCGCAACCGGTTGCAAAACATTTGGTGTCGTGGTTTGGTAGTTTTTGAGTCAGAGGGATCACTTCAGCGTCCCCCCCCCCTCCCCCCCGCGTCAGACACACACCAACCCTAGTCTCTTATATAGTTAGCTTAAATACTTTGCAGGGACTGCTCTGTAAATTAAATTGAGAATATAACTGATGACTGATTTTAAATACGACAGGCTTTGCCAGAGACGTGCCGCGTTAGTGTTCCGCGATCTGATCGCATTTCTCGAGGCGGATGACACAGTGCCATGTCGACTTTTTTACCAACTGGGTTGAGCAGAGTGCGATCCTGCAGACCCGCTCAATACCAGAGAGGCACACTGCGGGAAACATGAATTTTCAAAATCTGCTGGCGTTTCACAAATCCCATACCCAACCTTTTAACTTGTGCGTGGCGCACACGCAGGTGGTCATGCATGGTAACCGTTTTGTTTCTCTCTTCTGGCTCCTCAGATGCGGCGAATTTCAAAAGTGTCAGGTGTGGTTCGTTGGCCCAGCGTTAACAGATCTCTGAATCTTTCGTTAAACCTTAATAAACTACATGAAATTCGTGGGATTTGTTCTGTAAATTAATATATGCATATCATTATTTTATTGTAAACATGTTTTTATTTTTTTTATGAGAGGTAAAGCTACCGGATCTGCCCAAATCTGCCCAAATAAGTACCGGAACATAGGGAGGCCAAAATGAATAAGTGCCGGTTAATTTGAGCCGGATCCAGCTCGAATGAACCACTGATGTGGAGAGAGTGGCCGCCATTGAGGAAACAGGAAGAATGGAGCCTTCTAATAGGCCATTGTTGTCCCCGTATGTCACATTGCACTGTGAGTTTGACACGCATATTGTAAAGACAAAGAGGGAGATTAACATCAACATCACGAGAGCCACAGGAAGATGGATGGATTGGTTGTAGTGAGGTGTTACCGTAGGTGTTTTAGAGGAGGGAAGTGACAGTGTAATGCATGATGACCTTGACCTTGTCTCATGCAGACGATAATAGTTTTTATTTCTCAAAGTTGCTTTAACACAGAACTTAAATAAGTTCTCAGAAAGCTCACTAACAAATTAATCAGACACCAAACGATGACTTTAAACGATGACTAATCTTTTTTTTGTAGACTGCCATCTGTGTGTGTGTGTGTGTGTGTGTGTGTGTGTGTGTGTGTGTGTGTGTGTGTGTGTGTGGTCAAAATGTGTGCTTCTGTCGTGGAAAAACTAAATTGAACATAAATCATAAACATAAAATTACATAAAACTTTTTTATAATTAATAATTTCTTCACGTTCTCCTTGGACATAGAGATTTCTCCTTTCCTCTCTCTAACTGAGAGATAGCAGGGTAGTTTGCATATGCATTGCCCTGAGCCAGGAAGACAGGTAGCACGCCAATCTCCTGACCTCTTTGTTCTGAAGATTCCTTTAGCTGTCTTGCAGATCGGTCCACTTCCCCCACAAAGTGTGTTGCCAATTAACTTGGCCTCTTCCGCCATGGCTTGGCAGGCAAATCCTAAACTCTCCACCATGGCCACATCCCCTCACCTTTATGCCCACTGCCCGTGGTGTGAACGTTTCCCAATAAGAATCAGGTACACCCTCTGTCTCCCTTTGTGCTTGAACAATTGCTGCCAATATCTTTGCCTGATCATGCTCTTAAATTAAGTCAAACACTTTGCTGTCAGGAGTCTTCTAGAAATAACAATAATTAATCACATTTAAACAACATTCCATTATGTTGTTTAAGTGTTAAGTGTGTTTGTGTGTGTGTTTGTGTCGAGAATAATGTGGAGAGTGTGTTTGCCTAGAGCCAACATGATCTCCAGGTAAGTGTTCTTGAGTGGCCAGGTGAACTGGGGGTGTTGTTGGAGTGATTGTAGGAGGCAAGACTAGCTACACCACAATGTTAATGAGTCACTGTGTGTCTGCGTGCGTGCGTGCGTGCGTGTGTGTGTGCGCTAAATTAACAACAGCCACTCACCTCCCTTCACTATACACACACATGTCGCAATAGAGCCATCGATGTCATTTGAATGCAAATCTCCAAACGCAAATACGGAAAAAACCCGTACCTGCCTAGCCAGCCGTGCCTGCGGTGCCAACACGTTGTCCATGTGCGCTGCGTAATCTTACCAGGCGTGCCGGCCCCGGGGGAAGGGGCGGGGGCGGGGGCTGAACGATAACTCTGCTTGGGTTCAGGGGTTCAGGGCCAGCCCGGAGGCGTTTCGTATAGGACGGGCGACGTCGGAGTACGCATGCGCGCTTTTAGCTTTCAGGGATCACCTCTTAACACCACCGAATTCTCTCACAGCACTTTTCTTTTTGTTTTTACCCCAAAACAACAGAATACCACAACTGTCAAGGTGATTGGATATGCCGCGTGTGTGTCAAGATTGATTGATCGACACACGAAGTTACATTCCATCACGGGTCCTCTTCTATAGGTGATACGTTCTCGTTTACCTTAGAACGAACTCTGAACTTTCCACGCATGTTTGTTGAAGGTTATTGGAGGTTTACGCTGAATCATTTTGACTTGGTGTCAGTTTGGAATTTGCCATTCATTTTTCAGGGCTCAGTAACTGGATTGTTTTAACTCTTAATCAAACGTATGATGTTGCCCTTATTGAAGACAGTTATGTTATTAACGTGCAGCCTATGTTTATTTGACTGGTTATATATATAACACGCATTATATACGTTTGATAGCAGACCAATATATATCTGGACATACTTCTCTCCTCTTCTGTAATCAGCTCTCCTCTCTTAATGTTTCATGAAGCGATTTGTCTAAGGAGGTGGATCAATACTCTATATTGGAGCTGGACTGTTGTAGCCTAACTCTTAATCAACGTGTGATGTGGTACTTATTTAAGACACTTACGTTATTGACAGGTACAGTGGCACCACGATGTTTCTCTAATACTCGGGTGTTATTTTACTGCCACCTGGTGGGGATTTGCAATGTTGTGTTGTGAGTGACAAAAAGAACCGTATAAGCAGTTTGCGAGACAGTAAACTGTAGTCCACACACGCAGTTCGATTATAGTCTGAACAGACAACACAACACTACAACAGTCCAGCTAAAACACAAACCTCCCTGAACAATTAAAGGCAAATTCCAATGCCAAGCAATATTCAACTCCTTCGACAAACTCCCAACGCGTCTTTAGTCCTGGTCACGTGCACACGAAGGCCAAGGGGCTACGGCAGAGTGCATGACTCCTCGGTCGGTTCCCCGGGGAAAGGAGCGGGGTCTTTCCCTGCTCCCTCTGACATCACTTCCTGCTCCCTTTGAGGTGACTCCCTGCCTCCCGCCCTACCTTAATGCTCCTCCCTCCCGCCTCAGACACCCATGTGACCTGCGTCATCGCCGCGGACTGCATCCTGCCCTGCTCCTTCCAGCCCTCCGGCCACGACACCGTCGGCTGGTTCAGACAGGAAGTGGCGGTGCTCAGCTTCCTGTCGGCGGGCAGCGAGGAGGAAGAGGAGGATGACGACGAGGACAAAGGGGAGGACGAGGGGGACGAGGACGAGGAGCGCGGGCAGCACTACGACGACCGGGCCAGTGTCTCCCCGGAGCAGGTCGCCCGTGGCAACGCCACGCTGGTGCTCAGGGGGTGCGGGCCCAAGGACCGAGGGCGGTACCGCTGTCACGTGACCACGCTGGCAGGCGTGCACGAGTCACATGTCCTGGTGAAGGTGGAAGGTGAGTCTGGGAGGGACGCCCTCTTTAAGACACTACAGACCTCTCATCATCATCACAGACCCCTCATCATCATCACAGACCTATCACAGACCCCTCATCATCATCACAGGCCTATCTTCATCACAGACCTCTCATCATCATCACAGACCTATCACAGACCTCTCATCACAGACCTCTCATAATCATCACAGACCTCTCATTAACACAGACCTACATCATCACAGACCTCTCATCATCACAGACCTATCTTCATCACAGACCTATCATCATCATCACAGACCTCCCATCATCACAGACCTCTCAACATCATCACAGACCTCATCATCATAGACCTATCTTCATCACAGACCTATCATGATCATCACAGACCTCTTATTATCACAGACCTACATCATCACAGAC
>NC_079434.1:18693756-18923756 GCF_026213295.1 Gadus chalcogrammus | reverse complement strand
CCCCCCCCCCATGTCCCCCATCTCCTCTCATCTCCTCTCCTTCAAGTCGCTCTTCTCTCCTCCATTTACCGGATTTCTTATCTTTTCACATCCTCACTCTTCTCCTCATCACACCTCTTCTCTCCTTACCTCCAATCACCTCACCTCCTCCTCCCTCACCACCTCTCCTCTCCTCCTCCTCCCTACCACCTCTCCTCTCCCATCCTCTCCTCTCCTCCTCCCTACCACCTCTCCTCTCCTCCTCCTCCCTACCACCTCTCCTCTCCTCCTCTCCTCTCCTCCTCTCCTCCTCCCTACCACCTCTCCTCTCCTCCTCTCCTCTCCTCCTCTCCTCCTCCCTACCACCTCTCCTCTCCTCCTCCCTACCACCTCTCCTCTCCACCTCTCCTCTCCTCCTCCCTACCTCCTCTCCTCCTCTCCTCTCCTCCTCCCTACCACCTCTCCTCTCCTCCTCCCTACCACCTCTCCTCTCCTCCTCTCCTCCTCCTACCACCTCTCCTCTCCTCCTCTCCTCCTCCCTACCACCTCTCCTCTCCTCCTCTCCTCCTCCCTACCACCTCTCCTCTCCTCCTCTCCTCCTCCCTACCACCTCTCCTCTCCCCTCTCCTCCTCCCTACCACCTCTCCTCTCCTCCTCTCCTCCTCCCTACCACCTCTCCTCCTCTCCTCCTCCCTACCACCTCTCCTCCTCTCCTCTCCTCCTCCCTACCACCTCTCCTCTCCTCCTCCCTACCACCTCTCCACCTCTCCTCTCCTCCTCCCTACCACCTCTCCTCTCCCCTCTCCTCCTCCCTACCACCTCTCCTCTCCTCCTCTCCTCTCCTCCTCCCTACCACCTCTCCTCTCCTCCTCTCCTCCTCCCTACCACCTCTCCTCTCCTCCTCTCCTCCTCCCTACCACCTCTCCTCTCCACCTCTCCTCTCCTCCTCCCTACCACCTCTCCTCCCCTCCTCTCCTCCCCTCCTCACCTTACATCTTCTCCCCTCAGCGGAGGTCAGCGGTCCCGAGGGGCGGGACCTCAGCATCCCCTGCCACGCCCCCGACGACCTGCACGACCCCTTCCTGTCCTGGACCTTCACCCAGGGCCAGGACCCCGCCCACATCCTGACGTACGACCGCCAGTCCCGGAGCAGCAGCGTGTCGCCGCTCTGGGAGGGCCACGTCCAGATGGACGCCTACCGCGTGCCCCTCGGCGACGGCTCGCTGCGGCTGCTGGACCCCGACCACCAGCAGCACACGGGGGTCTACACCTGCGTCTACTCGGCCCCCTACCGGACGCACACGGAGGAGACGGAGGTCACCATTTCCCACGTGGGTGAGGGCAAGACACGCACGCGCGCGCACACACACACACACAGACACACACACAGACACACACACAGACACACACACAGACACACACACACACACACACACACACACACACACACACACACAGACACAGACACACACACACGACAGACCAGGTGAAAAAACCCACAAGCAAACAGACACTCACACTGACAATAACACAAACACACCCACACATACAAGCAAACACATTAGCACGCGCACACACACACACACACACACACACACACGCAGGTACGCATTAAGGTACACACACATACACGAATACACCCACATATACTGTACATATATGTACTACACACAGATGCACCTCAATACTGTTTCAACCAGATTTCTGTGTTTCGTCTGTGAACAGCTGATAAACGTTCATCCTTGGAGCCGTCTCATTGGTGGATCGTTGCGGTGGTGATAACATTGTTGGTTATTGCCCTTGCGGCCGTGCTGACGTATTTCAAAGTGAAAGGTAAAACATTGAATAAACACTGCATAATTCACTGGCCACAGTGCGCGTGTGTGTACACACATACAGGATTTACAGGGACAAATGTAATGAACCGATGCCTAACACCACATTCTCTGCTCCCTTTCAGGTAGCTTTTCCACGCCCAGAAAGCAGCCGGAGCCATCTACAGAAATGCACTCTGTGAAAGGTGGGGGGACAGGTTTATGAGCACAACACGAGACCAAAACATGTAGCCTAGGGATACACGTTAGTTCAAACACCCCTTTCAAACACAATGACCATTCACCCTAGTGCTTTACATCATCCAGGTTTCGCTCTGACATGATTCTTTCTGGGCTTTAAATGGGATGTGGGGCTGTCTATTAAAAGGTTAGGTCGGAGGTCATAACAACCGCAAGATCTAGCCCGGACTCGGCCTGGGGTGGCTCCTTGAACCAGCCATCATCCACCCTCTTAAATCAATCCTCCCATCTCTCCTTTTCGTCCTGCAAAAACAACTTTGCTCGACACACTTGATTACTGAATCGCACCCTCGTCACCCGTCGTTCTGTATGCATACAGAACAATACATGAATATTAACACATAATATTTGTTCTCCGTCTGTCTCCAGTCTCTACACCTGAAGAAATGATCCCGGGAGAAAGAAGTCCGCTGACCGGACCAAACTATGGAGGAGACACAACGGACTCTCCGAGCAAAGACGCTTGAACCCAGTAGAAAACAAAGCTCGCCTCAACACTGGTTTTGGTTCTGCTTGTTTGTTTTGGTGCCACTCACTCAACGAAGAAAAACCAGCAGCTCTTTGGCTCCTCTGATGGTGGAAGAATGCTAATATATTTTACATAGACCATGTGAAAACTGTGGCTAAAAATACCTTAATAGACCATCGAAGAGCCTTTAAGGTGTTTCACTAAGTGCTTTGTAATCTAGCATATGGTAGTTGCACTCAACTGCAACTGATTCATTACATTGTAATGTTTGTCCACTAAATAATTTAGGAGGCGGTTACTGAAAACTTTGACTACTTAACATTGAATATTTCCAAAATCAAGCGAGAATCAACAAACTAAAGAGACTAGTTCACCAAAATGAGGTAAACCAAAATAACTAGTATGCCGATTCAAGACACATCTGCCGTTGTTGTTTTTTGTGTTGCAATACCAGCAGAAAGGAAATAGTTTCAGTGAATATAGATTAGTATTAGAAACACTGGATTTTATATGGACAATGTGTCATTTTGATTGCAAAAGGGACATTTTGCTGAGACTATGTTTGTACCTTGTTTGTACGTTGTCCTTATGTCTTTACATTAGGCCAAGAGTAGGGCACCAAGAGTTTGCAACAATTTTTGCTAATGGAACTTACTCGCCGAATGCTCCACAAATGATGTCGCCATTTTGTTTTCTGTTATGATAGAATTAATAAAAATAGAAAACCAAAGCGGATGATAAAAGTATTGGTGTTTGAGCTAACACTCAAAGGTTGCCAAAGGGAAACACTAAGTTTAATAATGCCGTTAAACGAAGGAAAACTATAAGGTCCACGATTGAGAGCAATAATGAGTGCTAGGAAAACAAATTGCAAGTTGAAGCCCTTCGCAATACTAAATAAAAATATATTTATCCTTTATTCTGTGATCATTTGTGCAATAGATGCATATTGAAACTATTTTAATTATTTTGTTTTGATTTGTTAATAACGTCACATTTTGTTGAAAATAAAGTATTTCAAAAGGTTTGCAAAGATAATGAATGTTATTAAAAAAAAACAGACAAACATACTCCAAACCAAATCAAATTAAAAAACATCTTAATGAAAGACAATGAAAGATTTAAGGATCATACATTTTAATAAATAAAATAGAAAAAATAAAATATCTATTCGATTTTAACACAAATAAAGTCGACGTTGCAGAAGTGTATAAAAGTGTTTTGCGAAGAGTGCTTTGATCGTTTTTGAGCCTGCATGCTGCTTGGTAACCATATGGTCTGAGTCTTGGTTCTTGGTTATTTGAAGTTTCGGCCGGAATCTCAAGGTTATATTGACACGGCAGGATTTCATAATCTAACAAACAACTCAAAGGTCTTATCAAGGGTCTGGTGCCAAGGTCTCTAGCTGTCGCCACACTGTTGTGTGCATCTAAATTTAGTAGGAGATTCGCCTCACCCGGAATCGGAGCTAACGGTCCTGCATGCCAAGCTGAACTCGGCATGAAGTTTTTAAAGCTTTAATATTACAAAAGAAAACCGTCATTTACTGGCATTTATTACGCTATACTGGCCTGGCTGGACTCGGATTGGCTCAGCGTGGAAGGCCAGTGCGGCTAAAGCGGGTGATCTATCACCACAAGAACAGGTGAGGCGGGACATAAGCCTTGTTTTACGTTATATCTATTTTTCGCCTCCCATAGCAAACGGGCCTTGAATGGTTCTGCTGTCCCCTACAGTACCCCCCCGTCCCCCCGTCCGGGCTGCAGCAGACCGAGACACAAGTGGCATGAAGGAGGAATAACATGACAGCCCTCAACAGAGTTCAAGTCCACAAAGCCGTGTTTCTCATGTTGGTGGTCCTCGTCCAGGGAGGTAAGCTTGACTAAATATATTAACTACGGTAATATGAAGTACGTTTCAGAGTCCAGCATAGTATATTGGCAAAATGCCAGTAGATTAAGGTTTTCCTCTGATTTATGTACTTACAGATTTTCTCAGTCGCTTTTGTACATTTCTCAGATCAGAACCGAAATTTGCAAAACAGGAAGGGTACTACATGCATTCCTGTAGGAATTACAGTGCAGTCTTCCTACACATCCTGACGTTCCTGTCTGTTGGGCCACCAATTCTCATTCTCATGCAGCCTCACTCCTCTTCCTCTTCTTCTTCTCTCTGGCTGTTGACCCTGTCCAATTCCTTGTCCTTCCATTGTCAGACAATGTAACATTGTGTTGTGCTCCACCTATATATATACTTGCCAGTTCATGGTTCAGGAGATGCACCTTTGAGCTATTTCAGTAAACTGGTTGTTCGTTGGTTGATCCAACACTCCACACATTTCCCTTCTTTAGAGAAACTCAAGATTCACCTGGTAGCAAATTACCAATTCAGGGCAGATTTAGAAAACAATCTAATGGAGAAATATGCTTGACATATTATGACAACTTGTTCAACCATTTTGCATGTACAGACTTATGCAATGAACTAATGCCTAAATGTTGTGGGGGTGAGACTTTTCAATAGAGACCCATTGCAATACATTTTGATCAACAGGACATAAGCAATTGATATTGTAGGAAAGAGCAGTGCATAATCCTTTGCATGAATGTACCAAAGCATTTGCAACTTGTTCAAAGAAATTAGAAACTGCTTTTTTGATGTGCCTGGTCGTTATTATTCTATACCTGGTAGCCCTGTCGCCCCTCTGTTTTAATCTAGTGCGTGGAACGTGCAGGAGACCCATACTACATGATCTAAGGATCTATCGCTCATTATACGCTAATATTCAACGACGGACGACTACAAAGTCTTAGAAAGTTCCTTGGGTCGTAACAATGGGGATGACACGCCCCTCCTTTGGTTGGCAGAGGCTTCAAAACAGAGCATTTTACTCCTGTTTTACTCTCAATTCGTTACAAGTTATAAAATGGAATAGATTACTGTGTTGAAGATCATATACGACGTATTACAGCTTTGAAACAACAAAAATAATTGACTACGATTTTGGGTTCACTACCTCTTTTAGGAACAACAGATCACGGAAACAGTGTACAATATAATAGTTTTGCAGTACATTATATGTTATATTACTACTAGATACTGAAGTTCATATTTCTGAACTGTAGTCATACAGAAACCATTTGAAAATTCCACCAGGATAAACCTGCCTAATTACATTCACTAGCTCGGTCAAGCATTGCTTTTCTGTCAAGCAAGTATTTGCTTAATAAGGTTTACTGTTCTGAGATTAAAATATCAGCTATCTCTAAGACAATATGCTATGGCAGCAGCAGCTGTACTAGGACTCCGCACTATCCTGTATTTCACGCCCGTGGGTCTTTCCAACATTTTGCATTCACAATCACCAGAACCGCTGAGCTCTATTACTTGAAACTTTGAGGTTACACCTTTCCCTCACAGTTACATGTCATTTCCAAAAAGTGAATAAAAAGTGTGTGCTGTTCTAACATCCAACTCCGGTTGTAACCTCTGATCTCCAGACACCCAGGTGGGCTGTGTGTTTGGGGGGAGCTGTGTGCTGCCTTGCCGCTTCCAGCCAAACAGTGATACGATCCTCCACTGGAACAAGATTTTCAAAACTGATAGGAAGAAGCTCGAGGTCCACTCCTACTACGATGACCAGGACCAACTGGGATACCAGGACCCTCTCTACAAGGGAAGGACCTCGCTGTTCCATGACCAGATCTCAGGGGGCAACGCATCCCTCAGACTGGCCAGGGTGAACCTCCAGGACCAGGGCAGGTACCTGTGTTACGCCAGCACTTCACTGAACAGCCAGGAGGCCTTCGTCACCCTGACAGTGAGAGGTGATCTCAAGTCTTGATGAAAATATATAATGCAACCCACTCACAGGTAGTTTGAGCCATTAAACTCATTATGTTCATGTTTTAGCAAAAATAATTGTGATCTCTGCATAGTATTTAGCCAAAAACAGCTGTAAGTTGATGCAGAAAGTTGTGTAGTTACGTTTTATAATTTTTCTAGGAAATAAATTGTGTATTTGGCCATATATTTTCATATAGTACAGTAACAAAGGTCAATAATTCAGTTAATGGTCCACTAAAACCACACAAACTTTACTCTACTTACCTTAACTAACTTTACTTTAATTTGAGACCGGAGTTTTTTCAACCACAAATTAAATTGCTCCGTTCCCATGTCAGTTCGGTGTGTATTTTGGTTTATTGGTTTATGACTTGCGTGCCTTTTTTAGATGGTGAACGTAAACAAAGGAAAGCCCTCTGATTGGACGGGCAAGACTGACGAGTGGCTACACCTCTGGATGTTTGATTAGCAATAATATCGACCTACGCCATTGATATCAGTAGCAATGCATACGTAGCAAACCAAGTGAAGCATGGTAATTATTAGATTCTTGTTTCAATGTGGTTTCATGTCCATGCAGCTCCTGTTGCTGGAGTGGACATTCGGCTAGTGAACAATACTGTCACCTGTAAGTCTGGAGGAATCTACCCAATACCACAGCTCACCTGGTCCGTCATTCCTCGCCCGGCTACTGTCCTCCAGAACACAACCGAGGTCCATGAAGATGACCAGGGACTCTATGACATCAGTGGCTCCTTAAGGACTGTTTACAATGACACAGAATCGACATACGGCTGCTCAGTCCAAAATGAACACAGTGCAAGGAAAGCCACGATGAGGTTACACCGTAAGTCTTTCAATATCAGAAGGGAACAGTCAGTAATAAAGTGTTGACTTTCAATGGCGGCAACCTAAAGGTGCCTGTCATGTCAGTGGCTGACATAAGAGAGTACTGCTTCAAATGTGTGTTGTGAAAATATTGCGGTCTGAAACATCTACTCCATGGCAGAATAGTCAGACCATTGACATTATTGGTCAGGGATTTGCATTCTCTATTGGTCAAATTAGGGAAAATTGTGTCATGATCCAATTTCTCTGCAGATTTCATAACAATAACATATGTCTGACTGTCCGTCCACTTGTCTGTCTATCTTCATCAGCTCCAATGCAAAGTGCTCCCGGGAGTGAGGTGTTACTCCCTTGTGACGCCTCGGGGCTCGATGACATCACCTGGACCTTCAACCACCACCAGACCATCCTCAGAAGACAAGCAGGACAAGAGGTGGTGGTGGAAACAGAGTGGCAGCAGCATGTAAGAGACCTGTCTGAATCAGGCAGCCTCCTGCTGTATGTGACCTCATCAGCCCAGAGTGAAGGGACGTACAGGTGTACTCTCAGGTACGCAGACGGAGAAGACGTAACCCACATTGAACTGAAGATACTGGAGGACCCTGTTGAAGGTAGGTGAAAATACAAAATCAATCTGTGTTAGGCTAAACCATCTGTGGTGTGAAGAAGGGACTTTGTGTTTTCAATACTTTGCTGATGCTTGGGGGGGGGGGGGGGGGGATAAGGCAAGGGTCTCCATTGTCTTCTTCACTGAACCAGGTTAACTGGGCCTGTAACTGAGGAGCCACCTTAGACAATGTGTTTAAAACATGTTTAATGTGAAGGTATTTGGATGTGTATTGCAGTCATTTTTATAATGATTGTTTTATTATTATTATTATTATTATTGAAAGAATAAGCAACATTCTCTTTTTCTGTTCAGAGGGATCTTCTAGCACAGGGATCATTATAGGAGTCGGGATTGCCCTTTTATTAATCGCTTCATTCATCGCCATCATCTTTCTTTATTTCAGGAAAAAAAAGGTAAAACCACTGCTTACACCTTCATTCATAACATGTTTACTACACTTTTTTTCTGGGTAATTTATGAGTGATGTGGGAGTGTGTAGTTTTACAAATAGGATTATTAAGCTATTATTAATATAACTTTTTGTTACTCTTAGGCCAAAGAAGGACGAGGAAGGAGCTCAAACAACCAAAGTACTGAACCCTCTCCTCAGGAAGTCGTCCCTCTGACTGAGATAACGGGTTCAACCTCCTGACCTTATTACCGCACCATCAGACACAGCAGGGTAAGACCGTGGTCGCAGGAGCCAGGATCCTTGTTTACGTTGTAATTTAGGGGTGCAACAGTAGAAGGGGGGGGGGTGCTTTGTAGGAGGGACTGACCAGCTTCAGGAGTGAGGCTGAGGTGTGTAAAAGGTGAGTAGGTGTGGTCTGTAGGGGCTGGTTCTGACCTCTGAGTTCTCTGCTGGGATTAGAGTCTGCTGCTATGTTGCCCGGTGTCTTCATCTGAGATGGACTGGGAGGATATTTTTATTCTGCAACAGAGAAAGACTTTGAAAAGGTCAAACAGACAATGTGATGGGTACAACCGAGGCAACTTCAGCCCCACAACAACAACATGGACGACCTTGGTGACCCACCACAGAGCACACGTCCAAGAGCGCAGACACATGTCTCTGGATTAATGGAAATTAAACGTTTTCTGACAAAATACAACAATTACTAGGTTGGTCACTTGAGAAGTTTTTGTCATCTTTATGATCCCAAATAATTGTTTGCATTGAGATACATTTTAACTAATCTTTCAGGCTATGAATGGGTGAATTGGAACGTGCGTCCATCACCTTAGTGTACCATCAGTGGAATTGGACTTCTACGCAGATTTAAAACAAAACCACCTGCAACGGATTACTATTATTATAAAAAAAAAATATATATATATATTATAACCTCATAATTAACCATTTTCAGAAAAAGATGTAGTATAAATGTAAAGTATGGTTTTCCACTTTTCGTTTGTCACAAACGCTCATACAGGGCTGGGGCTGTGCATTTGTTTATGTCTGAACTGTTATGTTAATTGTGATGCCCACATAAAATAAATAATTACGTGTAAGAAATATCCTCCTTCGCTCTTTATTTTTTCACCTCCCTGCTGTTTTCGTGTGTTATTCTTCTGAGGAAAATATTCTTTCAATGTTGTTTGTGTTTAAGTTATCATTTACACCTGAGATAAATCCATTAAATGTAAATGACAAATTTATATTTATATATTTAGGCCATGAGAAGTCTAGAATTCTGATAATGTACTTTATCTATTATTGTTATTATTATTATAAACAAGACTTTGAGGCGATTTATTATAAGAAATCTCCATGTTCCCCCAAGTTTCCCTTATTGTTTGCACCCCAATTAAACAGTTTACACGTTTTTTACAATTAAAATATCTCTTTCCACTCAGAACTCAATATAACGTACCACTAATTCCTCACTTATAATCACTTTTGTTTGATTAAATTGTATTCTTCTTCAGTTTATTTAAAATTTAAAATCCCTTTAACTTTTTCTCTGTAAAGCACATCATTGCTTGATGTAAGAAATGCGCTATACAAATATAATTGCCTTGCCTTGCCTTACATAGCAAATGTATCCGTAACTCGTATTATAAATACGAGTCCAAAGACAATAAAATGACAAACTGGCAGCAATGAAGTCTAATCAGTCCAGGTTAAGGTCTTTGTGTCCTGGTCCTGTCAGCAGTTTCCATCACGTGGTTGGAGCGGAAAGTAACACACATTCCAGGGCTTGTCGTATCCGTTTGATAACATGCTCTCTCGTAGGTCCTGATATATACTGGAATTTCGTTGTTGTCTAAAATAGCTGTAATGTTTTTTTCTTCGATGAGAGCGAGGAAGAGTTTTTTTCAGTGGTCCACACACGTATCTATTATTCACCATCTGTTCAATGGACGTATTTAAAGGATACATTGTACATAGTTATAATTTGAAATTCGTCCCAGCCTTTATAGCACAGATACTCTATTTACAGTATAGCCTTCCGTAAAACAGGGTTGATAGTTTAAGAGACATTTAATATATTGAAGGTAGTTTGACATGCCTTTATGTAAAACCATTATTACGTCCACCCATTTGAATACAACTGAGGGAAATGTGGCCTGACGAGATAAATCCTCCAATTTGAGAGACAACCTCTAAACCACCAGGCATTACGTCACTGCAGTCCACCTGCGCAGGTGAGGCAGGACTGGCACCGCAACATATTTCTCTCTCCTTGCCTCCTCCTCCCCATGAAGGGAATGCAGCTCGGGTCATATGATCGCTTCACTGACTGGATGAGTAGTAGCTGCAGCCGACTGAGAGGCACAAGAGTCAGAAAGGATCAACAAGATGAAGGTACTCAACAGAGTTCTGGTCCACACGGCCGTGTTTCTTATGCTGGAGGTCCTCGTTCAGGGAGGTAAGCTTGACTAAATGTATGAACTAATATGGAGAACGTTTCATTTCTCCTGATAATTTTACAATCTAGGGGTAGAACCTAAACCCTTTTATCTTTTCCTAAAATGAATCCTGTGTTTATGCCAGTCTCTGCCAAACACTTAGTGTGTGTTCCACTCTGCTCCCGAATGCAGGCAGAGATATTTTGTGACGTCAGTGACTTTAGTATACTCTTCAACGTCCCGACGGAGGGACACCGGTGGTGAGGTGTGTGTGGGCGTGTGGAGCTCTGTCCGAGCAGCGGTTGATGACCGCGACCGAGAGAGGGTTAGACTCCTCAGACACTTAGCAGGCTATAACGCCACGTTATGTGCCGCGTTTCATGACCAGCATCGCTCATTATAACGCTCATACACAATCAGGGTAGACTATAAACTCTTACAAAGTTCATTGGGTCGTAACCATGGGGATGAAACGCCCCTCCTTTTGTTGGCAAATTGGTTGGCAGAGGCTTGCAAAACAGCATTTTCTCTAATAGTGATCAAATGGAATAGATTACTGTGTGGAAGATCATATACGACATATTGCAGCTTTGGAACAACAAACAAAAAACAGATCACGGAAACAAAGGGTACAATATAATAGTTTTGCAGTACATTATATGATATTACTAATGCAGTTCGTATATTTGAACTCTAGTCATACAGAAACCATTTGAAAATTCCACCAGAGGATAAACCTGCCTGATTACATTCACGAGCAGTCGAGCATTGTTTGTAAGTCAAGCAAGTATTTGTTTAGTGAGGTGTTCTGAGATAGAAGTGAAAGTGAAAGTGGTTTGGTGCAAGTGGAAGTTTGGTATATACTGTTTATCACATTGTTTACATGTAGTGACTTATGCAGTGCTATCACTGTAACAATATGCTAAGGCAGCGGCTCTGCTTGGACAAGCGCGATCCTGTATTTCACGCCCGTGGGTAACTTTCCAACATTTTACACAATGACCAGAAACGCTTAGCTCTATTGCTTGAAACTTTGAGGTTACACCTTTACCTCACAGTTACATATGCCTTTTCCAAAAAAGTGAATAAGAAGTGTTGGCTGTTCTAACATCCAACCACGGTTGTACCCTCTGACCTCCAGACACCCCGGTGGGCTGTGTGTTTGGGGGGAACTGTGTGCTACCTTGCCGCTTCCAGCCAAACAGTGATACGATCCTCCACTGGAACAAGATTAATGGGAAGAACATTCAGGTCCACTCCTACTACGATGAACTGGACCAACTGGGACACCAGGACCCTCTCTACAAGGGAAGGACCTCCCTGTTCCATGACCAGATCTCAGGGGGCAACGCATCCCTTGGTCTGGCCAGGGTGAACCTCCAGGACCAGGGCAGGTACCTGTGTTACGCCAGCACTTCACAGAACAACCAGGAGACCTTTGTCATCCTGACAGTGAGAGGTGAGCTAAAGTCCTGATGTCACATCCTATTTTAAACAATTATTTTTATGATGCAACCCACTGACGGGTAGTTTGAGCCCATAAACAAATGATATTCAGGTTTCAGCAAAAACATAATGTGACCTTTGCATAGGATTTAACCAATGTCAAAACCAGTCGATGCGGAAAGTTGTGTAGTTACGCAGTTAAGTAATTTTTCTATGCATCTATTTTGGTATATTTTCTGATGTAACGTTCCTGGTTTGGTTAGCAATAATAACTAACTACACCATTGATATCAGTAGTAATGCAAATGCAGGAAACCAAATGAGGCATGGTTACTATTAGATTCTTTTTTTAATTTGGTGCCATGTCGTTGCAGCTCCTGATCCAGCTCCTGTTGCTAGAGTTGACATTGTGCTAGTGAACAACACTGTCACCTGTAAGTCTGGAGGAATCTACCCAATACCACAGCTCACCTGGTCCGTCAGTCCTCGCCCGGCTACTGTCCTCCAGAAAACAACCGAGGTCCATGAAGATGACCAGGGACTCTATGACATCAGCGGCTTCTTAAGGACTGTTTACAGTGACACAGAATCAACATACAGCTGCTCAGTCCAAAATGAACACAGTGGAAGGAAAGCAACACTGAGGTTACGCTGTAAGTCTTTGAAAATCAGATAGACAGTCAGTAGTAAAGCATTGATTAGAACTGTTGCGATCCAATTGAGAGGCGTTTCAATTTCAGGGGAAACCACCACCTCGCAAATAGCTAACATAAGATTACTGCTTCATATTTTTATCGAGAAAATATGTTTGTCTGCATCGTCTATTCATTTTCCGCTGAAAATCGGACCATTGACATCATGGGTCTAGGATATGCGTTCTCCATTGGTCAAATTAGGATAAAGGTTGTCATGGTCTAAAATCTCTGCAGATTTCAAAGCAATATCTTATATGTCTGTTTGTCCAATCGTGTGTCCATCTAATTCAGCTCCAATGCAAAGTGCTCCCAAGAGTGAGGTGTTACTCCCTTGTGACGCCTCGGGGCTCGATGACATCACCTGGACCTTCAACCACAACCAGACCATCCTCAGAAGACAAGCAGGACAAGAGGAGGTGGTGGAAACAGAGTGGCAGCAGCATGTAAGAGACCTGTCTGAATCAGGCAGCCTCCTGCTGTATGTGACCTCATCAGCCCAGAGTGAAGGGACGTACAGGTGTACTCTCAGGAATGCAGACGAAGATGACGTAACCCACATTGAACTGAAGATACTGAAGGACACTATTGCAGGTAGGCTCTTGGGGAAAATACAAAAGCAATCTGTGTGATGCTTAAACCATCTATGGTGTGAAAGGGACATCGGGCTTACAATACTTTGATGTCAATGTACATTGTCTTTTTTGTTTTTTACAATTTTCACGATAGGCTGATTACTAAAGTCACGTAAGAAATTGGGTCGATAGCATTGTTGACTATGTAGTGATTAACATTGAGCTACTTGAATGTATATTGCACCTCTTGCTGATATTTGTTATTATTAAACGAGCACTAATTATGAAAATAATTATAAAAAATTATATATATAATAATAAGATAAATAATAAGAAGAAATAAAGATCTTCTCTTTCTCTGTTTCAGAGGGATCCAATAGAACACTTGGGATCACATTAGGAGTCATCATTCCAGCTATTCTTTCAGCTATCGTCATCAGCGTCATCATCAGGTAAATACTAATGTACACATTTCATTAAAGTTGATTTTGTCAAGAAAGTTGGTGAGGTTATTTCTCTGTCATTTATATTTGATGTGGGACTGATGTGTGGTTTTACAAATATGATTGAGAAGAAGCCTTTACTAATTTAACTCTTTTTAATCTTAGGAGAAAAAAACAATTCATCATATAACACCCGTCTGCATCTCAAGTGTACCAATGCTTCCCCAGAGACCATCTGGTCAGGTAATCCCAGGTCCTTCTTTTGAGGGAGCACGGCTGGACAAGGCTGAGAAAGTTGTCTGTGTTAAGGGTTAAACCTCCTGACTTTATCACCGTACCCTCAGACATAGCAGGGTTTGACTCATCATATGTTTATCTGTTTAGTCATTTAGAAGAGTTAAAGTAGGGCAGGCCTATTGAACTGCTGGCCCAAATTATTAGCAGAATGTAAACAATCAAAATACATTTCTTAGCAAGGAAGAGAGCTGTTTCAATTTAGTCCAAAAGGAAACTGTTTTATTGACCAAGCAGCTACATGTTTTTGCTGTAATAGTCTAACTTTATCTTCTCTATAACTGTCTTGGATCATCTGGCGATGTCCCCAGGTCCTGGAGAAGGGACATCTTGTACCCAGTCTATACCTCTCCTCTCTACAGAGCTTGTACGTTCAGCCAATTATTGGTGGTCTCTTTGTATTTGCTAATACAATGCTTTGTCGTCATTGTGTATATATTATCTTATTATATCTTATAATATATATATATATATATTATATATTGTTGAATGTTAGTTACATCTTGTATTAAATGAATGTATTAGGCAAATTATATAAAGTGTATTTGTACAGTGCTACTTTAAATGCAATAGAATGCCGAAGGACTTAATGAAGTGGTGTAACAATATTGTTGAACTGTATGTTTGAACACAGCCTGCAGGTCAAGCAACATCCAGCACCACATCCAGCCTTCTAGCACCCTCTAGTGAAACACAACCTGAAGGTCTAGAGACATTCATCCCTCCAGCTCCCTCTAGTGAAGCACAACCTGAAGGTCTAGAGACATCCAGCCCTCCAACCCTCTAGTGAAACTATCTCCATCAGGTGCTACTGCAGTGCTTAGGAGTTGACTGAGAGTGTTAGGGGCTTATTCTGACCTCTGAGTCCTCTGCTGGGATTAGAGTCTGCTGCTTTGTTGCCCGGTGTCTTCATCTGAGATGGACTGGGAGGATATTTTTATTCTACACCAGAGAAAGACTTTGAAAAGGTCAGACGGACAATGTCATGGGTACAACCGAGGCAACCTCAACATCACAACAACAACAAAATGGACGTCATTGGTGACACACCACAGTACACACAACCAAGAGTGCAGACACAAGAGTCTGGATTTATGGGAATGAAACGTTTTCTGACTAAATACACAACGATTTGTAGTTTGGTCAGTTGAAAAGCGGTGAGATTTTTGTCATCCTTATGATCCCACTATTTTCTTTTACATTGAGATTTGTAACAAGTCGTGAAACTTAAGTTCATCTTTAAGGCTATGATGAATTGTAACATGCATCCATTATCTTCGCGTACCGTCTGTGTCATTGTACTTCTACACAGATTTAATAGAAAATAATCTCCAACGGAATACACCTATTGTTATTTGTTAATATTATTAATTTTATTTGTATTATGACGTTGTAATCCATCTTTTTCAAATACTTTTTGAAAAACGGTGTAATGTGTATATATGTATATAGTCAGCTAAATGTAAATTATGGTTTTCCATTTTGTTTTGTTTTGTTGCAAACAGTCCTACACTTCATCTGCTGCTGTGCAGTTTAAACTATTATTGTGACGCCCAAATCAAATAAATAAATACATAAAAATAAATTCCTCTTTTGCCCTTAATTTCTCACCTCCCTGCTGTTTGCGTGTTATATTCCTCTGATGTCGTTTGTGTTTAAATTACTTTTCCACCTCATCAATCCATCAAATCTGAATGACACATTTACATATATTAAGCCCATAAATTGCAGAGAATTCTTATGTTAGACTTAACCCAATATTATTATAAGACTACCAGATTTTATTATAATATTTTACAATAAATAATATAGTAAATGTTTCTCTACAATTAAAACGTCTCTTTACACTCAACCAAACCTCTGATCTCTGATATTATATGTTTTGAATTCAATATAACAAAGCCAGAGTTCAACCAGACTACAGCGGAGATACCGGGAGAGTAGCCTTGCTTTCCTCACAGAAACATGGCTGAATGACCTCACCCTGGATGGTTTTAAACTCGTGAGAGCGGACAGGGGGCAGCATCCGTCCTTTTTATCTCCCTAGAGAATTTTCACGTCATTGCCATTACCATGTAGCTACATCCCCGCCGTCTGCTGATGCTGCCTCTGCTTGCGAGCTTCTACTCACTGTTGTACCACAGTTGCAGACATCCAACTCCTAAGCGCTCCTTCTCACTTCTGGGGATTTTAACCACGCCCCCTTGTCTTCCACTCTCCCCACATTCACCCAATATGTCAACAGTAACACCAGAGACGATAGAATTTTGGACTGTTTTGACAGTACTGATTGGGAAGTACTGTACAGTCCTCACGGGGAAGATGTAGCTAGTATGACTACTTGTGTCACAGATTACATTCATTTCTGTGTGAATAACCCTGTACCTGTAAAGAGGGTACGATGTTTTCCAAATAATAAACCCTGGGTGACCCCTGACCTGAAACTAAACTATCCCCAGGGCTTTGGCATCTGGGGATTTGCGCCTCGGTCCAAGCCCTGATCCGGCGTTGTCGACGCACCTGGACCCGGGCTTGCACTGCTCTCTCTAGGGCCGCAGGTCGCCACTCTGCCGCCGCCGCCCACAAGCGCCATTCGCCGGCCCCTGCCTACCGGCCTGGCCAGAAGGTCTGGCTCTCCGCCCGAGACCTTCCCCTTAAGCTGGAGAGTCGCAAGCTGGCCCCCAGGTTTATAGGACCCTTCCCCGCCGCCCAACCCCTGACGGTCTGTCTGCTCCTCTGTCCCCGGCTCCTGATCCACCTGTCTGCCTCCCGTTGCCGATCCCTGCCTGTCTGACTATCCTGCCTGCTGCCCAGCTCCTGCTGGTCTTTTTGCTCTTCTGACCCCGGCTCCTGATCCACCAGCCTGCCCCCCCCCCCCCCGTTGCCGACCTCTGCCTGCCTGACTATCCCGCCTGCCGTCGAGTCCCTGTCGGTTTGTCTGCTTACCCGTTCCCTATACCTGGTCTGTCCATCTGCCCTCCCGTTGCCGACCTCTGCCTGCCGACTACCCTCTTCCTGTCGATCCTGTCCCCAAATAAAGCCTTGTACTTATCCTGCGCCAGTCGTCTGTCTGTGCACTTGGGTTCTGCTAAACGCCCTCATTACACTGGTTGAACGGAGCGGACAACGGTGGAAACACAACGGACACTCCGAGCAAAGACGCTTGAACCCCCTTAGAGAATAAAGCTTGCCTCATCACTGGTTTTGGTTCTGCTTGTCTGTTTTGGAAATGTGTTGACAACTCAAAAGAACTCAAGGAAGAAAAACGAGCAGCTCTTTGGCCCCTCTCATGGTGAAATAATGCAAACATATATTTATATAGACCAAGTGAAAGCTGTGGGTAGAAAGACCAACAAAGAGCCTTTTGATTGTCTCGTTAAGTGCTTCGTAATCCAGCATATGGTTTAGATGCACTCAACTGCAACTCATTAATTACTTTGTAATCTTTCTTCACTAAATAGTTCAGGATGCGTTTACTGAAAACCTTGACTACTTATACATTGACGATATCCAAAATCAAGCCAGAATCAACAAACTGTAGAGACCAGTTCCCCAAAATGAGGTAAACCAAAGTAACTAGTATGTAGATACAAGACACATCCGCCGTTGTTGATTTTTGTGTTGCACTCCCAGCAGAAACAAAATTGTTTCAGTGATCATGGATTAGTATTAGAAACACTAGATTTTTGGTCTGGGAACCGAAGTGCAGGAAAGGTGTAACATTATGCATGCCAAGCTGAAGGGCTGAACTCGGCAAGAGGTTTTTAAAGCTTTAACATTACAAAAGAAAACCGTAATCTACTGGCATTTTTCTATTATACTGTATTGGTCTGGCTCGACTCGGATCGACTAAGCGTGGAATCCCATTGCGGCTAAAACAGGTGATCAATGACCACAAGAACAGGTGAGGCAGGAATTGCATTGTTCTTTTTTCTTTTGTTTTTTGCCTCCCATAGCAAACATTCCTTGAATGGTTGTGCTGCACTGCAGCTGGCCGAGAGGCATTTAATAAACGTCTCTTACACGATTTGTTTGAGTATGATTTGTTTGACATAACTTCATGTAAATACTAATAATGTTATTTCTAATGTTATTTCTAATGTAATGTAATAATGTATGGACGTAATAATGTAAAATCATTATTACGTCCACCCATTTGAATACACCTGATGGAAATGTGGCCTGACGAGATAAATCCTCCAATTTGAGAGACAACCTCTAAACAACTAGGTGTGACGTCACTGCAGTCCACCTGCACAGGTGAGGCAGGACTGGCACCGCAACATATTTCTCTCTCCTTGCCTCCTCCTCCTCCTCCTCGGCTCCTCCTCCTCCCCATGAAGGGAATGCAGCTCGGGTCATAGGAACGTTTCACTGACTGGATGAGCAGAGCTGCAGCCGACTGAGAGGCACAAGAGTCAGAAAGGATCAACAAGATGAAGGTACTCAACAGAGTTCTGGTCCACACGGCCGTGTTTCTTATGCTGGAGGTCCTCGTTCAGGGAGGTAAGCTTGACTAAATGTATGAACTAATAAGGAGAACGTTTCATTTCTTCTTATAATTTTACAATCTAGGGGTAGAACCTAAACCCTTTCATCTTTTCCTAAAATCAATCCTGTGTTTATGCCTCTTCCAACCACTTAGTGTGTGTTCCACTCTGTTCCCGAATGCAGGTAGAGATATTTTTGTGACGTCAGTGTCTTTAGTTTACTCTTCAACGTCCCGACGAAGGGACACCGGTGGTGAGGTGTGTGTGGGCGTGTGGAGCTCTGTCCGAGATGCGGTTGATCACTGCGACGAGAGAGGGTTAAACTCCTCAGACTCTTAGCAGGCTATAACGCCATGTTATGTGCCGCGTTTCATGACCAACGTCGCTCATTATAACGCTCATACACAATGAGGGTTACAATAAGGGACTATAAAGTCTTACAAAGTTCCTTGGGTCGTAACCATGGGGATGACACGCCCCTCCTTTCATTGGCAAATTGGTTGGCAGAGGCTTGCAAAACAGAGCATTTTTCTCTGTGATCAAATGGAATAGATTACTGTGTGGAAGATCATACATGACATATTGAGGCTTTGGAACGACAAAAATAATTGATGATGATTTTTCGGGTTCAGTACCTCTTTTAGCAACAACAAATCTCGGAAGCATAGGGTACAATATAATAATTTTGCAGTACATAATATGATATTACTGCAGTTCATATTTGTATACTCTAGTCATACAGAAACCATTTGAAAATTCCACCAGAGGATAAACCTGCCTGATTACATTCACTAGCAGTCAAGCATTATTTGTAAGTCAAGCAAGTATTTGTTAAGTGACGTGTACTTTTCTGAGATAGAAGTGAAAGTGAAAGTGGTTTGGTGCAAGTGGAAGTTCGGTATATACTGTTTATCACATTGTTTACATGTAGTGACTTATGCAGTGCTATCACTATGACAATATGCTAAGGCAGCGGCTCTGCTCCTGTATTTCACGCCTGTGTGTAACTTTCCAACATTTTACACAATGACCAGAAACGCTTAGCTCTATTACTTGAAACTTTGAGGTTACACCTTTCCCCCACAGTTACATTTGCCTTTTCCAAAAAAGTGAATAAGAAGTGTTGGCTGTTCTAACATCCAACCACGGTTGTACCCTCTGACCTCCAGACACCCCGGTGGGCTGTGTGTTTGGGGGGAGCTGTGTGCTGCCTTGCCGCTTCCAGCCAAACAATGATACAACCCTCCACTGGAACAAGATTAATGGGAAGACCATTCAGGTCCACTCCTACTACGATGAACAGGACCAACTGGGACACCAGGACCCTCTCTACAAGGGAAGGACCTCGCTGTTCCATGACCAGATCTCAGGGGGCAACGCATCCCTTGGTCTGTCCAGGGTGAACCTCCAGGACCAGGGCAGGTACCTGTGTTACGCCAGCACACTACGCCAGAAGAACACCCAGGAGACCTTCGTCACCCTGACGGTGAGAGGTGAGCTCAAGTTCTATTTTTATTGGATGTCATTCAATAAATAAATATAAACGTATTGAGCAAACGTTAGCTCTTTGAGTTTGTTGTTTTAATGTGGTGCCGTATCGTCCTGATCCAGCTCCTGTTGCTAGATTGGATATTATGCTAGTGAACAACACTGTCATCTGTAAGTCTGGAGGAATCTACCCAAGACCACAGCTCACCTGGTCCGTCAGGCCTCGCCTAGCTACCGTCCTAAAGAACACAACCGAGGTCCATATCGATGACAAGGGACTCTATGACATCAGCGGCTCCTTAAGGACGGTTTACAGTGACACAGAATCGACCTACAGCTGCTCAGTCCGAAATGAACACAGTGGAAGGAAAGCAACACTGAGGTTACGCTGTAAGTCTTTGAAAATCAGATAGACAGTCAGTAGTAAAGCGTTGATTAGAACTGTTGCGATCCAATTGAGAGTCGTTTCCATTTCAGGGGAAACCACCACCTCTTAAATAGCTAACATAAGAGTACTGCTTCATATTTTTATCGAGAAAATATGTTTGTGTGCAACGTTTTCATTCATTTTCCGCTGAAAATCGGACCATTGACATCATGGGTCTGGGATATGCGTTCTCCATTGGTCAAAATAGGATAAAGGTTATCATGGTCCAAAATCTCTGCAGATTTCATAACATTCATTTCCATTCATTTTCAATTCAGCTCCAATGCAAAGTGCTCCCGGGAGTGAGGTGGTACTCCCTTGTAACGCCTCGGGGCTCGATGACATCACCTGGACCTTCAACCGCAACCAGACCATCCTCAGAAGACAAGCAGGACAAGAGGAGGTGGTGGAAACAGAGTGGCAGCAGCATGTAAGAGACCTGTCTGAATCAGGCAGCCTCCTGCTGTATGTGACCTCATCAGCCCAGAGTGAAGGGACGTACAGGTGTACTCTAAGGTACGCAGACGAAGAAGACGTAACCCACATTGAACTGAAGATACTGGAGGACCCTATTGCAGGTAGGCTCTTGGTGAAAATACAAAAGCAATCTGTGTGATGCTTAAACCATCTATGGTGTGAAAGGGACATCAGGCTTACAATACTGTGATGTCAATGTACATTGTTTTTTTTATTTTTTACAATTCTCATTACAGGCCGATTACTAAAGTCACGTTAGAAATTGGGTCGATATCATTGTTGACTATGTAGTGACTAACATTGAGCTACTTGAATGTATATTGCACCTCTTGCTGATATTTGTTATTATTAAACTAGCATTAATTATGAAAATAATTATAAAAAATCCAATTATTATTTTGGAAATTATAAGATAAATAATAATAAGAAATAATGATCTCAAGTGGGTGCTACATATTGGTGGTGGTTAGTGAGGTCCCCCCTTCACTTTAGGCGTCTTTGAGTGTTATTAATTATTATTATTCTTCATGTTTAACCTCTGTTTTCCTTGTTTTCCTTTTATTCCTAGTCTGTTTTACATAGTTTTGAATGATGACTATATGCTCTGTAAGGTGACCTTGGGTGTCTTGAAAGGCGCCTCTAAATTAAATGTATTATTATTATTATTATTATTATCTCCTCTTTCTCTGTTTCAGAGGGATCCATTAGAACTAGAGCTGTCAGTTAAACGCGTTATTAACGGCGTTAACGCAAACCAAATTTAACGGCGTTAACATTTTTATCGCGCGATTAACGTAATTGTTTTATTTAAAAAAAATAATAATAATAATAATTTTTTGGCTCAAAACAAAGAAGCAGTAGCCTGACTGCTATGTTCAAATGACATTTGTTCAAAGCAGTCGTTTAATTGCACTATAGGCTCTTTTTTTGTATCGTCCTGTTTTGATCAGTATATGCCAATGTTGTTATCAATAGAAAATCATTTGCACAAGGCAAGCCGATGCACTTCACCATGTTGATAAGAGAATTAAAATGAGAAGAATTATGGGACAAAAAAATCAAGGGATATTTAGCATAGAAAAATAATTTGCGATTAATAATAGTTAACTATGACATTAATGCGATTAATCACGATTAAATATTTTTATCGCTTGACAGCTCTAAGTAGAACACTATGGATCACATTAGGAGTCATCCTTGCAGTTATTCTTCCAGCTATCGTCATCAGCGTCATCATCTGGTAAATACTAATGTACACATTTCATTAAAGTTGATTTTGTCAAGAAAGTTGGTGAGGTTATTTCTCGGTCATTTATATTTTATGTGGGACTGATGTGTGGTTTTACAAATATGATTGAGAAGAAGCCTTTACTAATTTAACTCTTTTTAATCTTAGGAGAAAAAAACAATCCATCATATAACACCCGTCTGCATCTCAAGTGTACCAATGCTTCCCCAGAGACCATCTGGTCAGGTCCTTCTTTTGAGGGAGCACGGCTGGACAAGGCTGAGAGAGTTGTCTGTGTTAAGGGTTAAACCTCCTGACTTTATCACCTTACCCTCAGACATAGCAGGGTTTGACTCGTCATATGTTTATCTGTTTAGTCATTTAGAAGAGTTAAAGTAGGGCAGGCCTATTGAACTGCTGGCCCAAATTATTAGCAGAATGTAAACAATCAAAATACATTTCTTAGCAAGGAAGAGAGCTGTTTCAATTAAGTCCAAAAGGAAACTGTTTTATTGACCAAGCAGCTACATGTTTTTGCTGTAATAGTCTAACTTTATCTTCTCTATAACTGTCTTGGATCATCTGGCGATGTCCCCAGCTGATGGAGAAGGGACATCTGGTACCCGGTCTATACCTCTCCTCTCTACAGAGCTTGTACGTTCAGCCAATTATTGGTGGTCTCTTTGTATTTGCTAATACAATGCTTTGTCGTCATTGTGTATATATTATCTTATTATATCTTATAATATATATATATATATATATTATATATTGTTGAATGTTAGTTACATCTTGTATTAAATGAATGTATTAGGCAAATTATATAAAGTGTATTTGTACAGTGCTACTTTAAATGCAATAGAATGCCGAAGGACTTAATGCAGTGGTGTAACAATATTGTTGAACTGTATGTTTGAACACAGCCTGCAGGTCAAGCAACATCCAGCACCACATCCAGCCTTCTAGCACCCTCTAGTGAAACACAACCTGAAGGTCTAGAGACATTCATCCCTCCAGCTCCCTCTAGTGAAGCACAACCTGAAGGTCTAGAGACATCCAGCCCTCCAACCCTCTAGTGAAACTATCTCCATCAGGTGCTACTGCAGTGCTTAGGAGTTGACTGAGAGTGTTAGGGGCTTATTCTGACCTCTGAGTCCTCTGCTGGGATTAGAGTCTGCTGCTTTGTTGCCCGGTGTCTTCATCTGAGATGGACTGGGAGGATATTTTTATTCTACACCAGAGAAAGACTTTGAAAAGGTCAGACGGACAATGTCATGGGTACAACCGAGGCAACCTCAACATCACAACAACAACAAAATGGACGTCATTGGTGACACACCACAGTACACACAACCAAGAGTGCAGACACAAGAGTCTGGATTTATGGGAATGAAACGTTTTCTGACTAAATACACAACGATTTGTAGTTTGGTCAGTTGAAAAGCGGTGAGATTTTTGTCATCCTTATGATCCCACTATTTTCTTTTACATTGAGATTTGTAACAAGTCGTGAAACTTAAGTTCATCTTTAAGGCTATGATGAATTGTAACATGCATCCATTATCTTCGCGTACCGTCTGTGTCATTGTACTTCTACACAGATTTAAAAGAAAATAATCTCCAACGGAATACACCTATTGTTATTTGTTAATATTATTAATTTTATTTGTATTATGACGTTGTAATCCATCTTTTTCAAATACTTTTTGAAAAACGGTGTAATGTGTATATATGTATAGTCAGCTAAATGTAAATTATGGTTTTCCATTTTGTTTTGTTTTGTTGCAAACAGTCCTACACTTCATCTGCTGCTGTGCAGTTTAAACTATTAATGTGACGCCCAAATCAAATAAATAAATACATTAAAATAAATTCCTCTTTTTCCCTTAATTTCTCATCTCCCTGCTGTTTGCGTGTTATATTCCTCTGATGTCGTTTGTGTTTAAGTTACTTTTCCACCTGATCAATCCATCAAATCTGAATGACACATTTACATATAATAAGCCCATAAAGTGCAGAGAATTCTAATATCAGACTTAACCCAATATTATTATAAGACTAACAGATTTTACTATAATATTTTACAATAAATAATATAGTAAATGTTTCTTTACAATTAAAATTTCCCTTTACGCTCAATCAAACCTCTGAAGATCTCTGATATTATATGTTTTGAATTCAATATAACAAACCCCGAGCGCAACCACACTGCAGCAGAGGTACCAGGAGAGTAGCCTTGCTTTCCTCACAGAAACATGGCTGAATGACCTCACCCTGGATTTGCATGTGATACTGGATGGTTTTAAGTGAGAGTGGACAGGGGGCAGAATCCATCCTTTTTATCTCCCTAGAGAATTTTCACGTCATTGCCATTACCATGTACATCCCCCCCCTCTGCTGATGCTGCCTCTGCTTGCAAGCTTCTACTCACTGTTGAACCACAGTTGCAGACATCCAACTCCCAAGCGCTCCTTCTCATTTCTGGGGAGTTGAACCACGCCCCCTTGTCTTCCACTCTCCCCACATTCACCCAATATGTGATCGGTAAGACAATAGAAATTTGGATTTCTTTTACGCCATCATCAAAGATGCCTATAAATCAATAACCCTACCCCCATTGGGCCGTTCTCATCATAATCCGGTCTACTTGACACCTGGTTAAATACCCCTAGTAAATAGACAACCACCAACTAAGAAGTATACAAGGAAATGGTCTGATGAGGCAAGCATGGCTCTCAAGGACTGTTTCGACAGTACTGATGGGAAGTACTGTACAGTCCTCATGGGGAAGATGTAGATAGTATGACTACTTGTGTCACAGATTACATTAATTTCTGTGTGAATAACGCTGTACCTGTAAAGAGGGTACGATGTTTTCCAAATAATAAACCCTGGGTGACCCCTGACCTGAAAAACTTGCTGAATCCAAAAAAAAAGGGCTTTTGCATCTGGGGATAAAGAGTTGAGGAGAGTGCAAAAGGATGTGAAGAGGGACCTAAGAAGGGGACAGGACGACTACAGGAGGACATTGGAGCAGCGCCTTCAGGGTAACAATGTCAGGGAGGTCTGGAGGGGTTTGAAAACTATCTCAGGTCACAGCAAAGTAGGAGGGAGAGGACCTGAAGACGGTGGGCAAATAAGTTACATCAAATTTTTTAACCGATTTGATTCGGAGGCCCCCGCTACCACTCAAGACCCCGCCCACCAGAGCCCAGTCCCATCGGCACCACCAGTCTACGCCACCAGCCTGCCCCACTCCGGGGTTACCAGAGTGGAGTAACTCCACCCCCCCTTGTCCATCTCCAGTTCTTCACTTCACATAACCCCTCCCCCACTCACTCGGGCGTGTCTCCCCCGCCTGCGGGGGTCTCACCTCTCTCCCCAGCCCACCCAGAACTGCTGAAGATGAAGGTGAGGAAGGCTACGGGTCCTGACGGGATTAGCCCCAGACTGCCTAGGGACTGTGCTGATGACCTCTGTGGGGTCTTTCAGCACATTGTTGTTAACAACAAAAGAAAACCTTAATCTACTGGCATTTTTCTATTATATTGTATTGGTCTGTCTCGACTCGGATCGACTCAGGGTGGAAGCCCATTGCGGCTAAAACAGGTGACCAATCACCACAAGAACAGGTGTGGCAGGAATTGTATTGTTCTTTTTTCTTTTTGCCTCCCATAGCTAACATTCCTTGAATGGTTGTGCTGTACTGCAGCTGGCCGAGAGGCATTTAATAAACGTCTCTTATACGATTTGTTTGAGTACGATTTGTTTGACATAATAAATAAAATGTATATAGCGCTTAATATGGTACTCTAAGACGCTTAAACTTACATAACAGACATAGACATAACTTCATGTAAATAATAATAATGTAATTTGTAATGTAATGTAATAATGTATGGACGTAATAATGTAAAATCATTATTACGTCCACCCATTTGAATACACCTGATGGAAATGTGGCCTGACGAGATAAATCCTCCAATTTGAGAGACAACCTCTAAACAACTAGGTGTGACGTCACTGCAGTCCACCTGCACAGGTGAGGCAGGACTGGCACCGCAACATATTTCTCTCTCCTTGCCTCCTCCTCCTCCTCCTCCTCCTCCTCCCCATGAAGGGAATGCAGCTCGGGTCATATGATCGTTTCACTGACTGGATGAGCAGAGCTGCAGCCGACTGAGAGGCTCAAGAGTCAGAAAGGATCAACAAGATGAAGGTACTCAACAGAGTTCTGGTCCACACGGCCGTGTTTCTTATGCTGGAGGTCCTCGTTCAGGGAGGTAAGCTTGACTAAATGTATGAACTAATATGGAGAACGTTTCATCTCTTCTGATAATTATACAATCTAGGGGTAGAACCTAAACCCTTTCATCTTTTCCTAAAATCAATCCTGTGTTTATGCTAGTGTCTTCCAACCACTTAGTGTGTGTTCCACTCTGCTCCCGAATGCAGGTAGAGATATTTTTGTGACCTCAGTGTCTTTAGTATACTCTTCAACGTCCCGACGAAGGGACACCGGTGGTGAGGTGTGTGTGGGCGTGTGGGGCTCTGTCCGAGATGCGGTTGATGACTGCGACGAGAGAGGGTTAAACTCCTCAGACTCTTAGCAGGCTATAACGCCATGTTATGTGCCGCGTTTCATGACCAACGTCGCTCATTATAACGCTCATACACAATGAGGGTTACAATAAGGGACTATAAAGTCTTACAAAGTTCCTTTGGTCGTAACCATGGGGATGACACACCCCTCCTTTGGTTGGCTAATTGGTTGGCAGAGGCTTGCAAAACAGAGCATTTTTTCTAACAGTGATCAAATGGAATAGATTACTGTGTGGAAGATCATACACGACATATTGAGGCTTTGGAACGACAAAAAATAATTGATGATGATTTTTTGGGTTCAGTACCTCTTTTAGCAACACCAAATCTTGGAAGCATAGGGTACAATATAATAATTTTGCAGTACATTATATGATATTACTGCAGTTCATATTTTTATACTCTAGTCATACAGAAACCATTTGAAAATTCCACCAGAGGATAAACCTGCCTGATTACATTCACGAGCAGTCAAGCATTGTTTGTGAGTCAAGCAAGTATTTGTTTAGTGAGGTGTTCTGAGATAGAAGTGAAAGTGAAAGTGGTTTGGTGCGAGTGGAAGTTTGGTATATACTGTTTATCACATTGTTTAGATGTAGTGACTTATGCAGTGCTATCACTATAACAATATGCTAAGGCAGCGGCTCTGCTCCTGTATTTCACGCCCGTGTGTAACTTTCCAACATTTTACACAATCACCAGAAACGCTTAGCTCTATTACTTGAAACTTTGAGGTTACACCTTTACCTCACAGTTACATATGCCTTTTCCAAAAAAGTGAATAAGAAGTGTTGGCTGCTCTAACATCCAACCACGGCTGTACCCTCTGACCTCCAGACACCCCGGTGGGCTGTGTGTTTGGGGGGAGCTGTGTGCTGCCTTGCCGCTTCCAGCCAAACAGTGATACGATCCTCCACTGGGTCAAGAAGGATGGGGAGATCATTCAGGTCCACTCCTACTACGATGACCAGGACCAACTGGGACACCAGGACCCTCTCTACAAGGGAAGGACCTCCCTGTTCCATGACCAGATCTCAGGGGGCGACGCATCCCTTAGTCTGGCCAGGGTGAACCTCCAGGACCAGGGCAGGTACCTGTGTTACGCCAGCACTTCACAGAACAACCAGGAGACCTTCGTCACCCTGACAGTGAGAGGTGAGCTCAAGTCCTGATGTCATATCTTATTTAAAAAATATATGTATTTATAATGCAACCCACTAGTTTGAGCTCATAAATGCATTATGTTCATGTTTTAGCAAAATAAAATGTGACCTCTGCATAGGCTTTGGCCAATACCAGCTGTAAGTTGATGGAGAAAGTTGAGTTGTTACGTTTTGTCATTTTTCTACGAAAGAAATTGTGTATATGGCTATATAAGTACAGTAACAAAGGTCAATAACTCAGTCAATGGTCCACTTACAACTCACAAATTTTACTCTTCAGATGTAACCCTACAATCTGAGTCCTGAGTTTTGTTCAACAGCAAAATAAAATTGCAACGTTCCCATGTCAGTTCGGAGTGTTTTTTGGAATGTTTTCTGATGTGCGTTGCAGTGGTTTAGCCAGAAAGGTTAAAATGGACGAGCACAGAAAAATACGGGTGGACAAGCAAATTTGATGGAAGATAAAATAGGCCTAGATTAGCTGACAAATTACGCGGAAACATGGACCGCTGCATCGGCGCGTCAAATTTAACCCTTCAACGCTTTCGGTCACAGCTGACGATACTGGGTTAGGCTTAACATTTTAAACTTGCGCAAAACTGCAGGAACGTAGCTTCGGTATGTCATCAAATAGAAACTGATTGGCCATATACGACATGCCTACTGCAAAGATGAAAATAGATGAACACACACACAGAGAGACAGAGACAGAGAGAGACACAGAGACAGAGACACAGAGACAGTGACAGAGACAGAGACAGAGGGAGACTCCGCTCAATTGTATAGTGGGAGGGCTCTCACAGCAAAGTTCAGGAGGGGAGGCGGGGATGAGCTACCGGCTGGAGGCGATTGACTGATTCTGGAGCTCTCAGCGGAATAATGACTTGCGTGTCTTCTTTGGATGTTGAACGTAAACCAAGGAAAGCCATCTGATTGGAAGGGCAAGACTGAAAAGTTGACGAGCCTAGTCCCGCCCGTGGCTATGCCTCTTGTGGTTTGGTTAGCAATTATAACGAACTACGCCATTGATCTCAATGGCAATGCATATGTTGCAATGAAGTGAAATATGGTAACTATTAGTTTCTTGTTTTAATGTGGTTTCATGTCGTCGCAGCTCCTGTTGCTAGAGTGGACATTCGGCTAGTGAACAACACTGTCACCTGTCAGTCTGGGGGAATCTACCCAAGACCACAGCTCACCTGGTCCGTCAGTCCTCGCCCGGCTACTCTCCTCCAGAACACAACCGAGGTCCATGAAGACGACCAGGGACTCTGTGACATCAGTTGCTCCATAAGGACTATTAACAATGACACAGAATCGACATACAGCTGCTCAGTCCAAAATGAACACAGTGAAAGGAAAGCCACGATGAGGCAACACCGTAAGTCATTGAATATCAGCAGGGCAACAGTCAAAAAGAAAGTGTTGACTTTCAACGGTGGCAACTTAAAGGGGCCTGTCACGCTCGCTAGTGGATGATATAAGAGAGTACTGCTTCAGATGTGTGTTGTGAAAATATTTTGGACTGCAACATCTACCCCATTGCAGAATAGTCGGACCATTGACATTATTGGTCAGGAATTTGCATTCTCCATTGGTCAATTAGGGAAAATTGTGTCATGGTCCAATTTCTCTGCAGATTTGTTAACAATAACATATGTCTGTTTGTCCATTTGTGTGTCTGTCTTAATCAGCTCCAATGCAAAGTGCTCCCAGGAGTGAGGTGTTACTCCCTTGTGACGCCTCGGGGCTCGATGACATCACCTGGACCTTCAACCACAACCAGACCATCCTCAGAAGACAAGCAGGACAAGAGGTGGTGGTGGAAACAGAGTGGCAGCAGCATGTAAGAGACCTGTCTGAATCAGGCAGCCTTCTGCTGTATGTATCAACCCAGAGTGAAGGGACGTACAGGTGTACTCTCAGGTACGCAGACGAAGAAGACGTAAACCACATTGAACTGAAGATACTGGAGGACCCTGTTGAAGGTAGGCTCTTGCTAAAAATACAAAATCAATCTGTGTGATGCTAAACCATCCGTGGGGTGAAAACCTTATCAGGCTTACAATACGTCAATGATTTCAATCATCAAATGTAAAAGAAAAAAAATCTTTTACATTTTTTACTAGGCTAAAAGTCAATTTATACATTGTGTTGAAACATTGTTGACTAGGATATGAACCCGAATGTGCACCTCTTGTTAATATTTTGAACTATTTTTATAATTACTATTAATAATGAAAATAATAAATCATATTATTATTATTATTATGGAAGAAATAATCAACTTCTCTTTTTCTGTTTCAGAGAGATCCCATAGAACTCATTGGATCGCATTAGGAGTCTTCTCTACACTTATCGTCATCTGCATCATCATCTGGTAAATATTAATGTACACAATTTATTCATGGGGATTTTGTCAAGAAAATTGGTGAGGTTATTTCTGGGTCATTTATTGATGATTTGGGACTGTATGGTTTTACAAATATGATCCAGATGAAGCCATTACTAATATAACTCTTATTACTCTTAGGAGAATACAATTAAAACCAAAGAAAACAAGAAAAGGTAAGCAACAAAAGCCCTCAATCCAGTACTTCGACCATGTATTACACCCGTCTCCTGAAGTATAACAATACTTCCCCAGAGACCATCTGGTCAGGTAATCCCAGGTCCTTCTTGTGAGGGAGCACGGCTGGGCAAGACTGAGGAAGTTGTCTGTGTTAAGGGTTAAACCTCCTGACTTTATCACCGTACCCTCAGATATAGCAGGGTTTGACTTGTCATATGTGTAACGTATGTGTATGTGTTTCCCCAAGGAAATGTCTTAGTGAAGGTGGTCGAGGAGCATCTAAAAATATATATATATATAAACATGTTTTTTTATATACATTGGTAGTCAAGGCGGGGCCCTATTGTTGCTAAGGCTTTAACCATACAGTGCTGGGGGAAACACTGTGTTTATCTATTTAGTCATTTAGAAGAGTTGAAGTAGGGCAGTGCCTGTTGAACTGCTGGCCCATGGGCCACATCCAGCCCATCTATGATTTTGTTCCGGCCGGCAAATTATTACCAGACCTTAAACAATCAAAATGCATTTTTCCCAGAAAAAGCTGTTTCTTAGCAAGGATGAGCGCTGTTTCAATTTAGTCCAATAGGAAACTGTTTTATCCACCAAGAAGCTGCATGTTTTTGCTGTTAATAGTCTAACTTTATCGTCTCTATAACTGTCTTGGATCATCTGCCGATGTCCCCAGCTGATGAAGAAAGGACATCTGGTCTCCCATCTTCACCTCTCCTCTCTACGGAGCTTGTACGTTCAGCCAATTATTTGTGGTCTCTTTGTATTTGCTAATACACTGCTATGTTGTCATTGCATACAGTATATTATATATATTCTCCCCCCTTCCGTCTGGCAGAAGGTACCGGAGCATCCGTTCCGCCACAACCAGACTACAGTACAGCTTCTTCCCCCAGGCCATCCGACTCCTCAACTCCAAGGGACTGGGCCCAGTTTCCCAAAAGCATCGATAGCCTAAGTGGACCGCAGAGTGGGTCGTACGAGCATCGTACAGTTTTCACACCGTTTCCCGAAAGCATCGTTGGTAACGAACGTCTTGAAAACGCTCGTAGCTAACGAGTGCTCCAGGGTACTCGTAGGACGCTAAGAGCATCGTTAGCCTACTATAGAGTGAACTCATTATTGCATGCCGGTATCATCATTCATAAACAACATTCGGGAGTATGCAATAATACAAATTATTCTAAAGAGGTCAGAGACTCCGTGCACAGCCCCGCCTTCCCCAGTGAACCAAGAAACCCCGCATCGTGACGACCGGGGGATTTGACCCCCTCGGTTTTATTGCGTATTTCTTCAGGGAAAGTATTCGAATCCAAAGGAATAGCTTTAAAGAGACTTTATTTGTATAAAGTATTTTCGGTATGGTAAACTGATACTCTGAAGCAAAGAGAGATTGAAGATGTATTCTAAACACGTGCTGAGCGACTCCTAGCTGAACCATAGACCTAACCCCTATCCAAGAGCTACCGGGAGTTTCTGAAGACAATGTGGATCTGTAGGCTGTTATGATCTGACCAGCGCAGTCCGGAAGTAGTGGGGGGGAGCCGATGTGAGATAACCCTCGGGTTTCTCGCCTGGTCTGTGATGCTGCCTTCTGTGGCTAAAGTATTTATTACAGCCTTCAGTAAGGTCTTGCTCCCCTTGTGGCTATGTATGGTATTTACGGCTAATATGTTTGGTCCTGCATCATTGGGTCTATGTGTGGGTAGCTTAGATTCTTAAAATACGTAACAGTGGGTAGCTTAGATTCTTAAAATACGTAACAGTTTTACACAGGAAACCTGAGATAAGGTGAAATCGCCGGGCGTGCCAATAAGCTGCGACCGAACCGGCTCGGCAGTGTAGAAAGACCTATAGCCAGGGTTCGAGTTAGGTGGGAGGCAGTGGGAGCTGAGCTCCCATAGAGAGAGGTCTGGCTCCCATGAAAGCAGTAAACTCAAATATCTTTGGGGGTCTCGGAAAACAGCCACAGCTATTTTCCCTTCCACATGCAGAGTAATATTGACGTTAAGTGGGATAATAGAACGCCGGTCATTATCAGGAAAATAAGCCCAGACAGGGCGAACCGGACACCGACGCGAAACAGATGTGCCTCGACCTGAGGGGGCTTATTTTCGATTATGAGCGGCTACTTGCCAAACGAAAAAATAGCCTAACTTCGCAAGGTGTCTTTTTTCAATTTATTTGTTACCATACGTAGTGTGTTGATTAGCAGAGAAATAGTTAGCCAAAGACGTTGACGTCGCTTAGCAACCGAAGAAGCTGGCGTTGATGTGAAGGGCCCATAATAATAATAATAATAATACATTTAATTTAGAGGCGCCTTTCAAGACACCCAAGGTCACCTTACAGAGCATATAGTCATATAGCCATGCAAGTGAACGGAGCGTTCCACCACGGCCCTTGGTTTATGCACTATTGCACCTGTTTAATATTCATATTCATATTTATTATATTCATATTTCCCGCACTACTCAGACACATAGACATATTTATATTCCCGCACTACTAAATTCCACAAGTCACTGGTTTGCAGTTATATGTAGCATGTTGTTATGCACCTTATGTTCTTGGGAAACGCTATTTCATTTCACTGTATACTGTGTATATGGCTGAAATGACAATAAATTATCTTGAATCTTGAATCTTGAATTGTCTTATTTTATATTATTATATATATATAATATATATTGTTGAATGGGAAACATCCGGAAACCATCACCTTTTCGTGGTGGAGAGGTTTGTGTGCCCCTATGAACCTGAGGGCTGTGTTGTCTGGAGCCTAGTGCTCCTGGTAGGGTCTCCCAAGGCAGAGGTCTTAGGTGAGGGGTCCGACTAAGAATGGTTCATAGTACTTTAACAGCAGGTAGAGTTTAGCTGTGAGGAGTTGTGCCCCCCAGCCCTATATTATGCACATTGTAAAGTTCAACAGTCTGGAGAATCCAATCATTGCAAATCCTATACTTCCAGTGGCGGGAGTCCGCAGGGATCACGTGGCAGATGGAGGAGCTGATCCCTCCGATGGGGGGCAGTATGACGTCAGGACCCCAAACCTGAAAGGGAGGGTTCAGTCTGAACACAGTGACCCATCTAACGCACACCTGCGTTGTCGGAGACCACTTATAATGGGAAGTGAACCTTCAACGCAAACACAGCGAGAGAAGAAGCAAGGCTGGCAGAGCTAGCACACTTTGCAGAGGAAAGGGGAGCGGAAATCCTGGGAGTCCAGAAGCACAGGAGAGTACATGAACAGGACCAGATTGTGTACTGCAGAGTGGGGGGTTACTCGTTCATCACCTCATCAGCATGGCGAAACGAGGCCCAGGCTGCAAAGGGAGGTGTGGGGCTACTGCTAAGTCCTCGAGCACGGAAGGCTCTCCGTAGGGTGCACCAGCACACCGACAGGATCCTAATCGCAGACTCCGATGGCAACCCAGCTACAGCCATCATGGTAGTGTACTCACCTACCAATGTAGGGCCAATCAAGAAAGTCGAAGAGTTCTATGGGGACCATAGAACAGCAATCCGGGATGTTCTGGCTCACAACTTCCTAGCAATTCTGGGGGACCTCAACACGAGGCTCGGACCAGGGGATGCACCAATCACGTATCATGAAAGCAGTAACCGCAACGGTGAACAACTTGCTGCCCTGCTAACGGAACACGAGCTACGGGCTGTACACACCTTGTTCCGGAAGAGAATGGGCAAGAGATGGACCTTCCAGGACCGGACTTCTGGTATGCTACGTCAGCTGGACTACATACTGGTAAGGCGCAAGTGGAGGACTTCGATCCAGAACACAGAGCTGTACAGCTCGTTCGACTCCATTGGCTCAGACCACAGAGTGGTTTCCATGAGGGTGCGACTGAGCCTGAGGGTCCCCAAGCCTAGCCCAAAGATCTACCACGACTGGAAGACCTTTTCGGGAAGCCCCGACCGCCAAGCCAGATACAGTTGAAGTGAGGAACCGCTTCCAACTGCTGGATACGGCGGAAGGCCCTAGCACAGTGTATGAGCGGTTTATTGCCGCAAACGTGGAGGCAACCAGGGAGTGCGTACCGATGAAGGAGAGGATCAGAAACTCCCCAGGGTCTAGACATCCAGAGGTCATGCAGAGATCTGTGCAATGGTGCAGGAGGAGTGACAAAGCTTTGACCGTGAATGTGTATTGCTAAGATACATAACATTTTACATAATACATATTACATAATAATCCATCCATCTTCATAGAACATTTGGTTTCCAAACACACAGAACATCTCCGGTAGGCCTGCCTAGCAACGAGGTCCGGCGACCAGCCCAGGCCTTTCGACCTCGCATAGCGACCACACCTAGCAACCGACAGGCCAAAGAAAGACTCTTCAATGCCTACGAAAAGATCAGAGGGGAGGAGCTGATGGAGAAGGTACGGGGAGTGGAGGCAGCGCAGGGGGAACAACGGTATGGGGAGTCATGGAGGGTCATAAATGAGATGAGTGGGCGCAAGAGGTCGAAGGAGGGACAGGTAACAGGCTGCAGCCCAGAGGACAGAGTGACCACCTGGTTTACCCACTTCCGTGATCTCCTCGGCACCCACCCGAGAGTGGATGGAGCTGAGGAGGAAATATCGGCAGGCCTAAGAGATCTCAAAATTTACGATGGCCCCTTTACAATTAGCGAGCTTGCAGCAGTAAAATCCACCCTGAAGCAAGGGAAAAGTGCTGGGCCAGACGGCATTGCCCCAGAGGTCCTTAAAAACTGCAACCTGGACGACATCATCTTGGAGATCTGCAACCTAGCTCTGATGGAAAACATCAAGCCCGATATGTGGTCTCTTTCCAACATCATCCCCGTGCCTAAATCTGGAGATCTCTCAAAGCCTACCGAGGCATCAGTCTGACATGTATCATCGCAGAGATGTACAACCGAATGATACTGAATCATATACGGGGTGCCATCGACACTCAGCTGAGAGAGAACCAAAATGGCTTTAGAGAGGGGAGAGCTACCATATCCCAGATCCTAGCCTTAAGGAGGATCATCGAAGAGGTAAAAAAGAACAACCTGACAGCGGGCCTGTGTTTTATTGATTTCAAAAAAGCTTTTGACTCAATAAACTGAGAAGTAATGATGACAATTCTTAAGGCTTACGGTGTCGCTCCTAACCTACTTCGGGCAATAGGTACCATGTATGAGGGCACAAGAGCAAGGGTTAACCCCAGATCACAACTTTTCTGAGTGAGCGGGGAATCAGACACATACGCACAGCCTTCTACAACCCTAAGGCGAATGGGGGTGTGGAGCGCATGAATCAGACGCTGAAGAACGGCATCAGAGCTCAGATCAGAGGGATTTCAGGTCTCAGCAGCACTCCTGCGGACCCTGCTGCACTACCGGGCTACTCGACATACTACAACGGACAGCTCACCAGCACTCCTTAGGACGTGAGCCATCATTGCCCCTGGATCGCCTGCGTGTTCCGGCTCACCTGACATCACCTTTTACATAATTTTTCTTCTGTTTATTAAAAATGTAAAATCACTATAATAGCAAATGTATCCGTAACTCGTGTTATAAATACGAGTCCAAAGACAATAAAAACACAAAAGACAATAAAATGACAGAAACTGGCAGCTGTAATATTCAGAACACGGCAGTGTTCAGTGTTAATGATTACCATAAGCGTGCACGTACTGCTTACATCATTATGTTACTATCAGCGCCAACTGGATAATGATGATGTGATGTGTTGGGCGTGTGTGTTGGAATGTTGCAAGGCCATAAAGCAACAGTGCGAAGCTCCGCTTGATCATTTAGAAAACGATACTCATAAATATCACAGCAGGCATGAGGTCTAATCAGTCCAGTTAAAGATTGTCGTGTCCCGGTCCTGTCAGCAGACCAACAACAGGTACAGCTGAGAGAGGACGACACAGACAATGACAGCGCTGGGCAGTGTTGTGGTTCAGACGGTCGTGTTACTGACGGGGCTGGTCGTCGTTCAGGGAGGTAAGCTGGACCGGATCTAAACCGTCTCCGGCAAACCTAATATCAAGAGTTCTTCTTTGTTTGGTTTGTTATGCTTGATATTTGGACTAGCAGCAGAACTCTATCTATCATTTTATTCTTAGGTTTTACTTGGAATGTTGAAAATGAATAGTAATAGGTAATATAATTTTTTTTATTGTACATTGATTAAATCTGAAACCTTCACTTCCTACTAGAATTACTGGATTCTCGTATAATTTTTGACCTCATTGGAACTGTGCTTATACAGAAACCAAAGCTGTCTAAAGATTAACCCAGGTTCTAAGGTGGGTCAGGTTGTGTGAGAGAAGGCGAAATAAAAGCAGGCCAGGGAAGATAACATGTGTGCTGCTGAACAAAAAAATAATAGATTGCTGAGGTCTAAAGGTCATGTTTTATGAGTGATTCAAGATCAATTAGTAGTGATTTATTAGCCGTTATCACCATAAGAGTATTACTTATGGACCTGCTTCTAAAGTTAATGAAGAGTATGCCTCCAACACCCCCCTGTTCTCTGATCTCCGGAACCCCAAGTGGGCTGTGTGTTTGGGGGGAGCTGTGCGCTGCCTTGTAGCTCCAAGCCAAACAGTGATTTGATCCTCCACTGGATCAAGATAAGTGGGAAGAAGCTTCAGGTCCACTCCTACTTCTCTTCGTCGTGGTGGTGTAATGTATAGGAGCACTAACTACCCTGTGCAGTGCTGCTGAGCAGCAGATACTCGTCTGCCCCGTATTGAAGACTTTTTTAGAAATAATCAGGCGGATAAGTTCACTTAAAGATCTGGTCATGGGTGACCAAGTCCTAAACAGTTGCAGACCGATTGAGCAGTGTGTTTGTGTGGAAAATGTCAAAGGAATTAAAGTTCCTGCAAGCACAGTGCGGGACGTCCGAATCTGGACACTCCAGGCGGTGAGCTCCAGGCCCATCAGCCTGCTCTGGTCTGAGAAGACCACACCCACTCATTTGAATACACCTGATCGAAATGTGGCATTATGAGATAAATCCTACAATTTGATAGACAACCTCCAAACAACCAGGCATGACATCACTGCAGTCCACCTGCACAGGTGAGACAGGACTGGCACCGCAACATATTTCCCTCCCCATGAAGGGAACGCAGTTTGAGTCATATGTTCATTCCACTCTCTGGTTGAGCTGAGCTGCAGCCGACTGAGAGGCTCAAGAGTCAGAAAGGATCAACAAGATGAGAGAACTCAACAGAGTTCTGGTCCACACGGCCGTGTTTCTTATGCTGGAGGTCCTCGTTCAGGGAGGTAAGCTTAAAATCTTATCGCATCGCTAGCCAAGAAGGCTCAACAGCGCCTTTACTTTCTCAGGAAAACTGAGGAGGGCTAAAGCGCCGGCCCCCATCATGGGCACTTTTTATAGAGGCACTGTCGAGAGCATCCTAACCAGCCGCGTCACGGTGGGGTACGGGGCCTGCACCTCATCCTGCCGCAGGTCCCTCCAGCGCATCGTGAGAGCGGCCGAGGGGATCATTGGTGCCACTCTCCAAAAATAATTGAGGACGATTTTGGGTTCACTACCTCTTTTAGCAACAACAGATTACGGAAACAGGGTACAATATAATAGTTTTGCAGTAAATGATATGTTATATTACTACTAGATACTGCAGTTCATAATTTTGAGCTGTAGTCATACAGAAACGATTTGAAAATTCCAGCAGAGGATAAACCTTCCTGATTACATTCGCTGGCAGTCAAGCATTGTTTGTAAGTCAAGCAAGTAAGTCATTTGTTAATTACAGTAGGTGTACAGTTCTGAGATAGAAGTGAAAGTGGTTTGTTGCAAGTGGAAGTTTGGTATATACTGTTTATCACATTGTTTACATGTAGTGACTTATGCAGTGCTATCACTATGACAATATGCTAAGGCAGCGGCTCTGCTTGGACAGCGTGCAATCCTGTATTTCACACCCGTGGGTATCTTTCCAACATTTTACACAATCACCAGAAACGCTTAGCTCTATTGCTTGAAACTTTGAGGTTACACCTTTCCCTCACAGTTACATATGCCTTTTCCAAAAAGTGAAAAAGAACTGTGTGCTGTTCTAACATCCAACCACGGCTGTACCCTCTGATCTCCAGACACCCCGGTGGGCTGTGTGTTTGGGGGGAGCTGTGTGCTGCCTTGCCGCTTCAAGCCAAACAGTGATACGCTCCTCCACTGGAACAAGATGAATGGGAAGAACATTCAGGTCCACTCCTACTACGATGACCAGGACCAACTGGGATACCAGGACCCTCTCTACAAAGGAAGGACCGCCCTGTTCCATGACCAGATCTCAGGGGGCAACGCATCCCTTGGTCTGGCCAGGGTGAACCTCCAGGACCAGGGCAAGTACCTGTGTTACGTCAGCACTTCAAAGAACAACCAGGAGACCTTCGTCACTCTGACAGTGAATGGTGAGCTCAAGTCCTGATGTCACATCCTATTTTAAACAATTATTTTTATAATGCAACCCACTGACGGGTAGTTTGAGCCCATAAACAAATTATATTCAGGTTTTAGCAAAAGTATAATGGGACCTTTGCATGGGATTTAACCAATGTCAAAACAAGTCGATGCAGAAAGTTGTGTAGTTACGGAATTATGTAATTTTTCTATGCATCTAAAGCAAATGGGTAGTTGGCTATATATTTTCATAAAGTACAGTAACAAAGGTCAATAACTCAGTTAAGGGTCCACTTACACCTCACAAGCTTTACTTTTCAAATATTACCCTACAATCTGAGACCTGTGTTTTCTTCAACCACAGAATAAAATTGCAACGTTTCCATGTCAGTTGTGTGTGTATTTTGGTATATTTTCTGATGTAACGTTGCTGGTTTGGTGAGCAATAATGCCTTACAACTCCATTGATATCAGTAGCAATACAAATGCAGCAAACCAAATGAGGCATGGTACTTATTTGTTTTTTGTTTTAATGTGGTGCCATGTCGTTGCATATCCTGATCCAGCTGCTGTTGCTAAAGTGGACATTGGGCTAGTGAACAACACTGTCACCTGTAAGTCTGGAGGAATCTACCCAAAACCACAGCTCACCTGGTCCGTCAGTCCTCGCCCAGCCACTGTCCTCCAGAACACAACCGAGGTCCATGAAGATGACCAGGGACTCTATGAAATCAGTGGCTCCTTAAGGACTGTTAACAATGACATGCAATCGAACTACTGCTGCACAGTCCAAAATGAACACAGTGCAAGGAAAGCCACGATGAGGTTATACCGTAAGTCTTTGAGTATCATATAGACATCAGTCAGTAGTAAAGTGTTGATTAGAACAGTTTCAATCCAATTTAGAGTGGTTAAAAAATAAGGGGAAACCTTCCAACTCGCTTAAAGCTAACATAAGAGAGAACTACAAAGTCTATTCCGTTTCCGCTGAGAATTGGCAGAAAAGTTGGACCATTGACGTCATTGGTCTGGGATTTGCGTTCTCCATTGGTCAAATTAGGAACAATTTAATCATAGTCTAAAAGCTCTGCAGATTTCATAACAATATCATATGCCTGTCTGTCTGTCCCCTCGTGTGTCTATCTTCATCAGCTCGAATGCAAAGTACTCCCGGGAGTGAGGTGTTACTCCCTTGTAACGCCTCGGGGCTCGATGACATCACCTGGACCTTCAACCACCACCAGACCATCCTCAGAAGACAAGCAGGACAAGAGAAGGTGGTTGAAACAGAGTGGCAGCAGCATGTAAGAAACCTGTCTGAATCAGGCAGCCTCCTGCTGTATGTGACCTCATCAGCCCAGAGTGAAGGGACGTACAGGTGTACTCGAAGGAACGCAGACGAAGAAGACGTAGCCAACATTGAACTGAAGATACCGTACGACCCTGAGGCTCATGGTGAAAATACTAAATCAATCTGTGTGATGCTAAACCATCCGTGGTGTGAATGCGTTATTGGGCTTACAATATTTTGACGATGTCAATCATCAAATGTAAAAGAAAAAAAAAGAATTACACTTTCTTTTGGGCTGATAAATGATAAGTTGCTTTAGACATTGTGTTGAAAATATTATTGACTAGGTAATGAGCTACTTGAATGTATATTGCACCTCCTGTTAATATTTGTAATTATTATACTACTATTAAAAATGAAAATAATAATTTTAAATCTTAATATTATTATTATTGTAAGTAAATATTATTAGAATAATCAACTTTTCTTTCTCTGTTTCAGGGGGATCCAAAATAACACTATGGATCATAGTTGGAGTCTTCCTTGCAGTTATCCTTATAGCTAACATATGTTTTTTTTCAAGAAAGCTGCTGAAAAAAAACCCTTCTCCTTCTGATGGAGAAGGGACATCTGGTACCCAGTCTACACCTCTCCTCTCTACAGAGCTTGTACGTTCATCCAATTATTGGTGGTCTCTTTTTTTATTTGCTAATACACTGCTATGTCGTCATTGTGTATATATTATCTTATTATATATATATATATATTTATACAACGGGGGGCCTGAATCCAGCGATCTGATTGGTTCCTAACTGTTGTATAATGAGCGTATACATAACTGCTATGATGCCCAATCATTTTGTGAAAGTATCACTCCGCGCCTTGAAGTGGAAAGTGTAAAAGAATACAACCGTATTTTTACTAGTGTGTGTGTGTGAAGTCATTTTGCCATAATTTTAACAGTTGTCTAAAAGCAATAGCACAGTTCACTGAAGTCTAAAATCGGCGAGTGAACTGCTCCATAGGATAAATTGCCGGCGAACCGCTCTATCGGAGCCTTCTCTCGGAGGGACGCTAAAGTGTGTTGCATAGCGACCGTCGATGCATAGCGGCAGCCAGGAGGGACTACTTTTTGGTAGTCTTTAATAAAACGGCTACTTTGACTTTCTTGGTTTCTTTTTAAATGTAGTGTGTCTATGACTTTCGTTTCGCCGTAACAGTAACCGTTGTATAAAGGGGGTGAAGGGGGTCGCCGGCCCTCCGCTGCGCGTCGGGGCCGGACAACGCCCCTTAACAGTGGTATAATGAGCACATACCACAGCCTGGCGTGATCTATTGCTTAAATATATATATATATATATATATATATATATATATATTGTTGAATGTTAAAAAATTACATTTTGTGTTAGGCAAGGCAAGGCAAGGCAACTTTATTTATATAGCACTTTTCATACACAAGGCAGACTCAAAGTGCTTCACATATAAACATTGTTATACATTAAAATAAAATAATAGATAAGTAAAAGAAAACATATGCAAAGAAATGAGTAAAATAGAAAGTTAAAAAGGAAAATAAAGCTAAAGTATTTAAGATTTAGCAGAAAGCTAAAGCAAACATAAAAGTCTTGTTAAATGAATGTATTAGGCAAATTACATAAAGTGTGGACTTAATGCAGATGTTTAACAATATTGTTGAACTGTATGTTTGAATACAGCCTGCAGATCTACCAACATCCATCACTCCAGCTCCCTCCAGTGAAACACAGCCTGCAGATCTACCAACATCCATCACTCCAGCTCCCTCCAGTGAAACACAGCCTGCAGATCTACCAACATCCATCACTCCAGCTCCCTCCAGTGAAACACAGCCTGCAGATCTACCAACATCCATCACTCCAGCTCCCTCCAGTGAAACACAGCCTGCAGATCTACCAACATCCATCACTCCAGCTCCCTCCAGTGAAACACAGCCTGCAGATCTACCAACATCCATCACTCCAGCTCCCTCCAGTGAAACACAGCCTGCAGATCTACCAACATCCATCACTCCAGCTCCCTCCGGTGAAACACAGCCTGCAGATCTACCAACATCCATCATTCCAGCTCCCTCTATTGCAACACAGCCTGCAGGTCTAGAGACATCCATCCCTCCAGCTCCCTCTATTGCAACACAGCCTGCAGATCTACCAACATCCATCACTCCAGCTCCCTCCAGTGAAACACAGCCTGCAGCTCTACCAACATCCATCACTCCAGCTCCCTCCAGTGAAACACAGTCTGCAGATCTACCAACATCCATCACTCCAGCTCCCTCTATTGCAACACAGCCTGCAGATCTACCAACATCCATCACTCCAGCTACCTCCAGTGAAACACAGCCTGCAGATCTACCAACATCCATCACTCCAGCTACCTCCAGTGAAACACAGCCTGCAGATCTACCAACATCCATCACTCCAGCTCCCTCCAGTGAAACACAGTCTGCAGCTCTACCAACATCCATCACTCCAGCTCCCTCCAGTGAAACACAGTCTGCAGCAGGTGGGTGTTCATTATATGTTACAGCTGCAGTCAGGTAATTCATATTAATATATCCCAATGTTTCTAATCCCAATGGAAGGAAGAATTGTTTCATGGTCCATTCTCTCTGCAGATTTCATCTTGTAAGTCTGTCTCTTTCTGTCTATCTCCATCAGGTGCTACTGCGGTGCTTAGGAGTTGACTGGGAGTGGTAGGGGCTGATTCTGACCTCTGAGTCCTCTGCTGGGATTAGAGTCTGCTGCTATGTTGCCCGGTGTCTTCATCTGAGATGGACTGGGAGGATATTTTTATTCTGCACCAGAGAAAGACTTTGAAAAGGTCAGACGGACAATGTGATGGATACAACCGAGGCAACTTCAGCACCACAACAACAACAACAACAACGACAAAATGGACGACCTTGGTGACACACAACCAAGAGTGCAGACACATGAGTCTGGATTTATGGGAATGAAACATTTTCAGACTAAATACACAATGATTTGATGATCACTTGAAAAGAGGTGAGATTTTTGTAATCTTTATGATCCCACAAATTTCTTTTACATTGAGATTTGTAACAAGTCGTGAAACTTGTAACATGCATCCATTATCTTAGCGTACCGTCTGTGTCATTGGACTTCTACACAGATTTAAAAGAAAAGCATCTCCAACAGAATACTTGTTATTTATTAATATTGTTAATTTTATTAGTATTATGACGTTGTAATCAACCTTTTTCAAATACTTTTTGAAAAACAGTGTATTGTATATATATGTATATAGTCAGCTATATGTAAATTATGGTTTTCCATTCTTGTATTGTTTTGTTGCAAACAGTCCTACACTTCATCTGGTGCTGTGCACTTTAAACTATTATTTTAATGTGACGCCCAAATCAAGTAAATAAATACATTAAAATAAATTCCTCTTTTTTTTCCCTTCATTTCTCCCCTCCCTGCTGTTTGCGTGTTATATTCCTCTGATGTCGTTTGTGTTTAAGTTATCTTTTCCACCTGATCAATCCATCAAATATGAATGACACATTTACATATATTAAGCCCATACATTGCAGAGAATTCTAATATTAGACTTAACCCATTATTATTAACAAGACTTACGGATTTTACTATAATATTTTATAATAAATAATATAGTAAAAGTTTCTTTACCATTAAAATGTCTCTTTACACTCAACCAAACTTCAGATCTCTGATATATGTTTTGAATTAGATAAAACAAACTCTGAGCGCAACCAGACTGCAGCGGAGATACCGGGAGAGTAGCCTTGCTTTCCTCACAGAAACATGGCTGAATGATCTCACCCTGGATTCAGATGCCTCCCTCGTTTTCAGCCAATCACATGACTGCAGTGACTGGGTTTTTACATTGTCGGTGCCGTTTACTACTTTAAGGGCACCGACAATCCTAAAACCCAGTCGAAACTAGATAGAAAAAGTGTGAAGTTCAAAACGTGACGCAGCTTTTACTTCTTCGCCACCTAGAGATTGTTATGTACGATTATTAAAAGAAAACATGTTATTTCCCATAGACATTTGACCGAGGGAACCGGGAGGCTCGGAGGCTGGACTCAGAGGTCGGAAGTGCAGTCATGTGATTGGCTGAAAACGAGGGAGGCATCTGCTACAGAGAGTTCCTTGTTAAAAAAGAATGCATTTGTGAATCCAGCCACGTCTCGAGTCTCAAAAACGGTGTTTTATTATTCATCTGTCTCGGAGGTCCGAGGACGTTGCCTAACGACACGCATGAACACGCCCCTTTTCCTCGGACGGCGAACACGCCATCTCGGTTGAACTCAGTGGTGACCGAGTAAAATTCCGAGACAGAATTCAAGATGGCTGCGCTCATTGTGACTTGAAGTATGAACCGTTTTCATTGTGATTGGACCACTTTGGTGGTTTAAATGCCAATGTCAATCACTCGTATTACTGCAATACCTAACTGCTTCCGTATCTCTGCCTATGGCCTATAGCCTACTTATTTTGGAGCGCCTGGTCCTCTGCCAATGCTACCGCGACAACAGCATTCCTCTGGAGTCAGTTTCCTGCCATAATTCAAACCTGAAAAAAAAAGTTTCAAAGGCTTGTAAGTCTGGGTTTGAAAACTCAACACCTTGTAAAATAGGTTTTGCAACACTGAAAAAAGAGATTTTAACCTGAAAAAAACTAAAACTATAATTCAAACATCTGTAAACATGATTTTGTGTTCTATTTTATCTTCTTCATCATTTTCACCAACACATTTTCAAAGTTCAAACAATTTCACCAGCGCATTTGCAGAGTTTCAAATCTGGCACTGTTCTAACAGTGTATTTCATTGTTGCCCGGTTTTGAAACCTTGTAAATGGGATTCTGCAAACAGGTGTTCATACATTGAGAAATACGTTTTGAAAGGTTGAATATTTAGTTTTAAAAACTTGTAAAGGTGTACGTTTACGACATTGCAACGTATTTTTTCAGAAATGACTTTTCAGCACTGACTTTTCAGAGATTTTACCACACAGGCGCAAGCTTTGAGTCACGTGAATATTGGCAGTGTTCTGACGCCACTCATTTTGAAACTCCTGACAGTCGAATCTGAAAAAAAAAAGAACGTTCCTGGGGGCGGGACCATTTAGCTCTAAACCTATTGGTTGCTCTCGGCTGACGTACATTCCAATCACATGTGCCGTTCACCGGGCTGTGATTGACAGTGCTCTGCCGATGACACGAATAACAACCGACTTTCGCGGTTGATTTTGATTTCCATTTTCTGGAACCATGGCTGTCTCCCAAAGTGAAGGCTGCAGCCTTGCTAGGACGCGTGCTTGCTAGTCGCGTCCTATTGAGATGAGACTATGGTTCCAGAAAATGGAAATCAAAATCAACCGCGAAAGTCGCTTGTTATTCGTGTCATCGGCAGAGCACTGTCAATCACACTAGTCCCACCCCCACTAGTGGTTGTAGTCTTACGAGAATCATCCCCTCTTACACTTCCTATTTTCTTGTACGCAAAAATCGTCATATTGCGTCATTGAAAACAGGAAGTGTTGGAGATCGATACGGATCTCTCCAGTCTCTCCAGAAAATAAGGGAATGATGCTAGACCATTCAAAAATATGCGGGGGGTTCTAAAAATACAAAGCTTATGTGAAATGGGTGAAGTTGCCCTTTAAGGGTATCCTGGTAAAAGAAAACTTAGAACTGCAGGCGCAAAAATCCTCGCAAAGAACCACTCACAAATTGATTGAGCCCCAAAACTTACCAGTTATGAAGTGATTACCACAAATACGAGTGTTGGCGACAGGGATGGACTGGCCCAAAAATTTGGCCCGGGACTTTGGGATGGAGAGGCCTTTTATGAGACCGCGGGAATAGCGCGCGTAGAATTTTGCCACGGTGTAAAATAATAAAAACTAGTCCTTATCCGTGGATATGTGCATTGCAACGGCATGTCAATGTTGGGATGTGCATGTGTTTAGAATATTGTGAAGATCACTGGGAAATATTTTATAAGCAATCTTGTCCATGTACAAAATATTAGAAATTGCATGTGCCTAGAAAGGCTGAAAATGATCTAAATAGTGCAAGATACAATTATTTTAGTGGAAAAAAATTGTCATACACATACACAGGGTTTGGGAGATGGGGGCGGGCCGGGGTTTGTTGTGCGTTGCTGTGGTTACTGGTGTTGAAGTGTTCCAATGGATATTAGTGGTGGTATCTAATAAATCGCTCTCTAATCAATACTTCATTCACTGCCTCTTCCGTGGGCATTACAATATTATGAATTGTTCTCCGACGTCTCTGGTACTTCCATAATTAGTTTAAGTCATTTTTATATTGCCAAACATGCTCGCAAGTGCACCTGTCATAGCTATACTGCTGTGTCCTGTTCCCGCCGAACCATTGTTCTCGCTGACAGGGGCGTCGCCGTCAACCTTGGCTTTTCCACGGAAAAGGTCGGTTAATTTAGCACATTTGGCTGCGTCTTGCTCTAACATTTTTTTCCTTTTCAACCTCAACTTCTGAGCGCCACCCAATTATTTTGCCTCTTCACCACCTTTTTTCCTTTTTGACATTTTCGTATTTCTGTGTAACTTCAGTGAGATCAACGAGAAGTACCGGGTAAGTGACCCGGCCGTGTGTCAGGCTGAGCCAATCAGAAATGACAGACCGCGGAGCAGTCCAAGTTGGGAGGGGCCGTTCGGCTGCTCGCTTTGGCCGCTCGCTTTGCCCCCATACACTGTGGGGGTGCTCCCCCCTCTAAATTGACAGTAATACATCGGCCCCGTTTCACCGTCAGGCAAGAGCTCCGTTTCGCGCTGTGTAAGAATATCCGGCAGCAGGCCACCCCAAATCACGGCTTACTTAACTTTTTCATTTTTTTTTACATCTTTTACAACAAAAAAATATATATAAATTTATAATAAAAAATAAATAAAAAAAATCGAAAAGAATTACGGCCGGCCGGCTCGGCCTGAAATCGTCCGGCCGTTCGGGAAATCTCCCAAACCTCCCGATGGCCAGTCCGCCCCTGGTTGGCGATGTTATTTGTGCCATGTTGCCCCGGTAGATGTTCGAAATCCAAGTCGCTCCTCGGTCGAGTCCGCTCACCCTGAGTTGTGATCACTTTTGGAATCCTAAAAAACTGCAATTCCTATTCTCCCGTATGAAATTATACGCACAGCCGTGCACGGCACAACTGGTGGGCATTATTAGCCAAACAAAATAATGTAATAGCAAAAGAATTGAGGTTTGATACGCGCTTTGCGATTGAATGACCTCAACTCTAAGTGACTGAAACAAGTGTAGCGGGGCGCAATGTTGTGATTGCTTTCCTACCAAGATGGCCGACTTCCGGTTTGGTTACGAATTTTAATTAGCTGTGACGTCAGTTGCAAACGAAGAATGAATACAGTCCAGTTCACACACAAATGCAAACAAGTTCACAAATGAAAAGCGTCTTGTTAATTCAAGTTTAACAGTTTGTATAAATGTAACAACATCCAAATACATTTTTGATGAAAATTGCTAATATTTTTAAAATGAATATGATTATTGATTTATATTACATTTATTTAAAACAAGACACATTTGTGTGTGGATCAGAAATGTGTTTATTTTTGTTTATGGATTTATTTTACATTTATACATACCGATATCCATTTGTGTGTGCATTTAAATGTATTTGTGAGAAGAGAGTAATTTATACATAAATCACAAAATAAATGTGTGAATCCTTCTCTGTGCATTCATTATTAATGAGACTGCTCTGACCCCAAAAAGGAAAGCCACGATGAGGTTACACCATAAGTCTTTGAATATCAGACGGACAACAGTCAGTAGTAGAGCGTTGATCAGAACTGTTGCAATCCAATTTAGAGTGGTTCAAAGTTAAGGGGAAACTTTCTGGGCGGCGGTTCCGGGCGCTGGCCTTCAGCGAGGGGGACCGACCCTTCGCCTTCGCCCAGCAGCTGAGGGACCAGGCGGGGCGGTCCAGAGCGGGCACATGAGTCGTCGTCGTCGTGGTCGTCGTCCCCCCCCCACACTCCACAGACGGGCGCTCAGACGGCAGGGGAGGGGTGTTGGCGGTTTTTCTATTATAATATACTGGCCAAGCATGGCTGGTGTCTTCTCAATCCCAACAGGGCCACCTTGTTGTTGAAAGTGTGTCAACACACACTTATTGCTGCTCTTTTATTTTACAGTAGGCTATAGTCTTCCCTAAAACAGGGTTGATTAGTTTAAGAGACATTTAATACATCAAAGGTTGTTTGACATGCCTTTATGTGAAACAATTATTACGTTTTAATTAGGCTCCTGCCCATGATGAGGTCCGATAATGAACACGGGGGCTCATGTATAGGCTAGTGGATAATCCACTATGAGCCCCCTGTTCACGATCTGATTGCATTTATTGAGCCCGAAAGAATATACAGCGCTGTGTCGCCACACTGACTGCGCTCCTGGAGAAAATGTGGCAATAATGTAAGGGGAGACAGCAGCTTCCCTCTGCCAGATTCTGTCCAGCAAACAAAGTTACAATGAATCAATCGCCACAGTGACATCGACAGTGTCTAAATAAAGCTCCTCTTTATTATTATTAGAGCTATGAATGATGTAAACGGTGAATATTAAGCCTGTGATGGCATCTGTATACGCGCAGCTTGCAATTTATTTTCAGCACCAACTGCCGCTGCAGAAGAATAATAAAAAAACACAATAAATGTGTCGATTCATGCATATGGTCTGCCACGCCTAAACTGTAGGTTGGGTCTTTTACTGAGATCAAATAAAAACTCCTTGAAAATACACAAAGTAGGCCTAACGCTCCTAACCTTCTCCCCCACTCTCTCCTTTCGGCACGGCACCAGCTGTCTCTTCGGAGTCAAAGTCATATTTATTGTATTGTTTGTTTATATGTACTTAAGCCTACTTTAGACTGGATGCTGCTTGTTGCTGCCAAGAATGAATTCTTAAACTGTATATAATATTTCCTTTTTTTTGCCACGGCATGGGGCTTTTCCGCTCGCTTGTCACCGTTTGTAAAGAAAAATAGAAAAGGAAGACGGCGGGAAATCCCGCAGTCGACTCAGATTCTCTGAGTCGACTACATGTAATTATTCCAAACTTCCACTCACACCAAACCCCTTTCACTTTCAGTTTTATCTCAGAACAGTACAGTAAAGTACCGTACTGGAATTTTCAAATGGTTTCTGTATGACTACTGTTCAAAAATATGAACTGCATTATCTAGTAGTAGGCCTAATATAACATATAATGTAGCCTACTGTAAAACTATTATATTGTAGGCCTACCCTGTTTCCGTGATCTGTTGTTGCTATAACCCAAAATCGTCGTCAATTATTTATGTTGTTTCAAATATTCAATGTTCATATATAGAAAACTCATTTCTTAAAACTCCAAAAGACCTGCCCCGCACGGCCGCCAAATAGTGGAATCTCTGAACTGAAAAGGCGACTCATAAAATTCCGAGTCGGGGACAGCCCCACTCGGGTCATATGATCGTTTCACTGACTGGATGAGCTGAGATGCAGCCGACTGAGAGGCTCAAGAGTCAGAAGGATCAACAAGATGAGAGAACACAACAGAGTTTTGGTCCACACGGCCGTGTTTCTTATGCTGGAGGTCCTCGTTCAGGGAGGTAAGCTTAAAATCGTATCGCATCGCTAGCCAAGGAGGCTCAACAGCGCTTTTACTTTCTCAGGAAACTGAGGAGGGCTAAAGCCCCGGCCCCCATCATGTGCAGTTATATGAAGGGAACGCAGTTTGAGGCATATGTTAATTCCACTCTCTGGTTGAGCTGAGCTGCAGCCGACTGCTCAAGAGTCAGAAAGGATCAACAAGATGAGAGAACTCAACAGAGTTCTGGTCCACACTGCCGTGTTTCTTATGCTGGAGGTCCTCGTTCAGGGAGGTAAGCTTGACTAAATGTATGAATATGGAGAACGTTTCATTTCTTCTGATGATTTTAAATCTAGGGGTAGAACCTAAACCCTTTTATCTTATCCTAAAATCAATCCTATGTTTTAGTGCGCGTTCCACTCTTCTCCCGAATGCAGGTAGAGATATTTTTGTGACGTCAAAGTGTATTTAGTATACTCTTCAATTCAACGTGCCGACGAAGGGACACCGGTGGTGAGGTGTGTGTGGGCTGCTCTGTCCGAGCAGCGGTTGATGACCGCGACCGAGAGAGGGTTAGACTCCTCAGACTCTTAGTAGGCTATAACGCCACGTTGTGTGCCGCGTTTCATGACCAACATCGCTCATTATAACGCTCATACACAATGAGGGTAGACTACAAAGTCTTACAAAGTTCCTTGGGTCGTAACCATGGGGATGACACGGCCCTCCTTTGGTTGGCAAATTGGTTGGCAGAGGCTTGCAAAACAGAGCATTTTCTCTAACAGTGATGAAATGGAATAGATTACTGTGTTGAAGATCATAGACGACGTATTGCAGCTTTGAAACAACATAAATAATTGACGACGATTTTGGGTTATAGCAACAACAGATCACGGAAACAGGGTACAATATAATAGTTTTACAGTACATTATATGTTATGTTACTACTAGATAATGCAGTTCATATTTTTGAACAGTAGTCATACAGAAACCATTTGAAAATTCCAGTACGGTACTTTACTGTACTGTTCTGAGATAAAACTGAAAGTGAAAGGGGTGTATTTACACATGAAAGTGGAAGTTTGGAATATTTACATGTAGTGACTTATACATAGTTATCATTACGACAATATGCTGGCAGCAGCTCTGCTCAGACCCTTGAAACTTTGAGGTTTCACATTTCCCTCACAGTTTATGCCTTTTCCAAAAAGTGAATAAGAAGTGTGTGCTGTTCTAACACCAACAACGGCTGTACCCTCTGATCTCCAGACACCCAGGTGGGCTGTGTGTTTGGGGGGAGCTGTGAGCTGCCTTGCCACTTCCAACCAAACAGTGATACGATCCTCCACTGGGTCAAGAAGGATGGGGAGATCATTCAGGTCCACTCCTACTACGATGACCAGGACCAACTGGGACACCAGGACCCTCTCTACAAGGGAAGGACCTCCCTGTTCCATGACCAGATCTCAGGGGGCAACGCATCCCTTGGTCTGACCAGGGTGAACCTCCAGGACCAGGGCAGGTACCTGTGTTACGCCAGCACTTCACAGTACAACCAGGAGACCTTCGTCAACCTGACAGTGAGAGGTGAGCTCAAGTGCTGAACATTGGCTATATGTTTACATAAAGTACAGTAACAAAGGTCAATAACTCAGTTAATGGTCCACTAACACCTCACAAACTTTACTCTACTACCCTTAACTAACTTTACTTTAATCTGAGACCTGAGTTTGATCAACAACTAAATTAAATTGCAACGTTCCCATGTCAGTTCGCTGTGTATTTTGGTTTGTTTCTGATGTGGTTTGCAGTGGTGTAGCCAGAACGGTTCAAATGGACGGGCACAGAAAAGAACGGGTTGACAAGCCAATTTGATTGAACATAAAATAGGCCTAGATTAAATGTACCGCGCAAACATTATCAATAGCATGTTACATTTATGACATAAAGGTGGAATTTATTAAAGGCATTTGATCACAGCTGACAAATTACGCGAAATCATTTGAAACTTGTGCAAAACTGCATGAACCCATGCAGATATAATGGCTCTGCTCAATTGTATAGTGGGAGGGCTCTCACAGCAAAGTTCAGGAGGGGAGGGGGGGAGGTGAGCTACATGGCTGGTCGCGATTGACTGATTCTTGAGCTCTCAGCGGAATGCAGACTTACGTGTCTTTTTAAGATGGTGAACATAAACCCAAGGAAAGCCCTCTGATTGGAGGGGCATGACTGACAAGTAGGCAGGCCTAGGCCCTCCCCGTGGCTATGCCTGCCTCTGGTGGTTTGGTTAGCAACAATAGCAAACTACGCCATTTATATCAGGAGCAATGCATATGTAGCAATCAGGTGAAATATAGTAACCATTATTTGCTTGTTTTAATGTGGTACCATGTTGTTGCAGCTCCAGTTGTTGGAGTGGACATTCGGCTAGTGAACAACACTGTCACCTGTCAGTCTAGAGGAATCTACCCAAGACCACAGCTCACCTGGTCCGTCAGTCCTCGCCCGGCTACTGTCCTCCAGAACACAACCGAGGTCCATGAAGATGACCAGGGACTCTATGACATCAGTGGCTCCTTAAGGACTGTTTACAATGACACAGAATCGACCTACAGCTGCTCAGTCCACAATGAACACAGTGCAAGGAAAGCCACGATGAGGTTACACCGTAAGTCTTTGAATATCAGAGAAACAACAGTCAGAGAAATAGTCGATTAGATCTGGTGCGATACAATTTGTGATGGCTTTAACTTAAAGTGGAACCATAAGGCCGCTAATTGCTAACATAAGAGAGTACTGCTTCAAATGTGTGTTTGAGAAAATATTTCGGTCTTCTACATCTACTCCATTTTCGCAGAAAAATGGTAAAATGTTAGAGTTGATGTAATTGGTCTGGGATTTGCGTTCTCCATTGGTCAGATAAGGAAAAATCGTCTGACTCTCCGTCCACTCGTGTGTCTATCTGAATCAGCTCCAATGCAAAATGCTCCCAGGAGTGAGGTGTTACTCCCTTGTGACGCCTCGGGGCTCGATGACATCACCTGGACCTTCAACCACCACCAGACCATCCTCAGAAGACAAGCAGGACAATTGAAGGTGGTGGAAACAGAGTGGCAGCAGCATGTAGGAGATCTGTCTGAATCAGGCAGCCTCCTGCTGTATGTGACCTCATCAGCCCAGAGTGAAGGGACGTACAGGTGTACTCTCAGGTACGCAGACGAAGAAGACGTAACCCACATTGACCTGAAGATACTGGAGGACCCTATTGCAGGTAGGCTCTTGCAATAGCAATAGCAACAAAAGCAATCTGTGAGATGCTAAAACATACTTGGTGTAAAAAAGCGACATTGTGTTTTAACACTTGGCTCATGCTTGGGGGAGTAAGGCAAGGGTGTCCGTTGGCTTCTTTACTGAACCATGTTCACTGGGCCAGTAACTGACAAGCCATCTTCATTTTTTTTTTATCTAGGTCATGTTTATTATGAAGGTATTAGGATGTGTCTTGCTCTCATTGTTATTATTCTCATCCTTATTATAGAAATAATAATAATCATTTTCCCTTTCTGTTCCAGAGAGATCATTTAACAAACTTTGGATCATTCTTATTGCATTGGTAGTTGGGGTTCCAGTTATGATTTTAAGCCTCACCATCTCTTTACATATAAAAAGAAAGGTAAAAAAATAGTTTCACTTTCATTTATTATGTTTAATACACATTTGATCCAGCGTGCATTTGTTGAGAAAGTTGGTTATTTATGAGTGATGTGGGACTATATAATTTTACAAATCTGATTGGCATGGATCTATTATTAATATAACTTTGTTTTAACTCTTAGGCAAACAAAAGACAAGGAATAAGCTCAAACAACCTGAGTACTGAACTCTGTACTCTCCCCATGAAGGCCTTCCTCTGTCTGGGGCAGAGGGTTAAACCTCCTGACTTTGTGACCCGTGCCATCAGACACAGCAGGGTCAGACTGGGTCGTAGGGGCCAGGATTCAACGTTCACAAGTCATTTAGGGGAGCCTTGTTAGAGGGGCTGACCAGCTTCAGGGAAGAGGACAGTTGACAGACTGACGATTGGATGGCAATCAGGGAGGCAACTTCAGCACTACAACTTCAGCACTACAACTTCAGCACTACAGAAGGGACGTCCAAAGGGCACCCTTCCAGGAGTGCAGAGATGTGTATCTAGAAGGATAGAGATGAAGGACTTCTTCTGCTTCAACAAACAGATGTGGTGTTTTATAGCCTGTTGATCGGATGGAAAAGCAATTTGAGCTGCAATTTGCTGTTATGGTAAAGGTTGCTCCTATGGTGATTTATTATCATTGTTCGCTTTATTTGTATTATAATTTAAAAAATTATATATTTTAGGTAACTATCTGTAAATGATGTCTTACCATTTGTCTTGGTCTTCACTGCCTCACTGTGGATGGGTGTTAAAATGAGCTTCACCTCCAACACACGATGCCTCTGGTGCTGCACAGATTGTAATGTTGTACCCATTAAGTTAACGGTGACCACATCAAATTAAATGAATAAATATATATATATTTTAATCCTCTATTGCTTGTCATTTCAAACCTCGCTGCTGGTTTTGTGTAATTTTTTTCTGCGCAAAGATACTGTGGCGAGCAGCACGGGACGAACTAGACGATCCCAGGTCAAACGAGTCTTCAACCCTCGGGCCCCATACTCCTGCTCCGGGGTGAGCCCCTGTAGGGCGGCGTGGAGGGCCAGATCCTCCCGCGCAGCATGGGGGGGACCTCTGGGTACCCGTGTTGGGCGTAGAGCCTAGCGCCAGCGGCGTTAGCTTAGCCCCCAGGCTCTCCTCCTCCTGGCGGTGGCGACCAGCTGGCTGCTCCCTGCTCTGGTCACTGAAAGTCCGCTGCTCAAATCGCAGCAAGCAGGAACTGCGCCAGGTACGGCACCAGCAGCGGCGCCTCGTGGAACTGAGGCAGCTTGGCCGGTGTCCTGACCACCAGGGGGGGGGGGGGGGGGGGGGGGGTCGGCGGCTGACAGCGGTTCCCCGGTCGTGCAGGGCTCATTAGGGCGGGCTGCACCTGCCCCCTCCTCTGTGGGCTCAGCCTTCACCTGGCATATTTAGTAAAGAAAGACACACCTCTACATTACAATAGAACCGTTTTAACCTTTGGCCGAGTCCAACCCTGCTTTGTCTGATGGTACGATAATAAAGTCAGGAGGTTTATAACAAGAGAGGAAGCCAGAGACAATGACAGCGCTGGGCAGTGTTGTGGTTCAGACGGTCGTGTTACTGACGGGGCTGGTCGTCGTTCAGGGAGGTAAGCTGGACCGAATATAAACCGTCTCTGGCAAACCTGATATCAAGAGTTCTTCTTTGTTTGGTTTGTTATGCTCGATATTTAGACTACAACCAGGACTCAAACTCTTTTTTTTTCTAAAAATATAGCTCTTAGGTTTTACTTAGAATGTGGAAAATAATAAATGAAACACAAAATAAATAAATAAATGTATTTGACCTCATTTGAACTTTGCTCATACAGAAACCAAAGCTGTCTAAAGATTAACCCAGGTTCTCAGGTGGGTCAGGTGAGAGAAGGCGAGAGATAAGCAGACTGGGAAAGATAACATGCGTGTTGCTGAACAAAAAATAAAAAGCTAGAGAACATAAATCTGTCCTCTGGATTAGTTAAGAGGACACAGTTTGTCATTCAGTCTCTCAGATTGTAGAGGTCTATAGGTCATGTTTTATGAGCGATTTAAGATCTTTTTTAAATGGGCAGTCACTTATTAACAGTTATCACCATCATAGTATTACTTATGGACCTGCTTCTAAAGTATATGAAGAGTATGCCTCCAACACCACCCTGTTCTCTGACCTCCAGACACCCAGGTGGGCTGTGTGTTTGGGGGCAGCTGTGTGCTGCCTTGCCGCTTCCAGCCAAGCAGTGATACCATCCTCCACTGGAACAAGTTGAATGGGAAGAACGTTCAGGTCCACTCCTACTACGATGACCAGGACCAACTGGGACACCAGGACCCTCTCTACAAGGGAAGGACCTCCCTGTTCCATGACCAGATCTCAGGGGGCAACGCATCCCTTGGTCTGGCCAGGGTGAACCTCCAGGACCAGGGCAGGTACCTATGTTACGCCCGCACTTCACAGAACAACCAGGAGACCTTCGTCACCCTGACAGTGAGAGGTGAGCTAAAGTCCTGTTTAGGACTAAAATATTAAATATTTGAAAAAGAACAACTCTTTTGAGTTTCTCGTTTTGATGCACTACCATGTCGTTGCAGCTCCTGTTTCTAGAGTGGACATTGTACTAGTGAACAACACTGTCACCTGTAAGTCTGGAGGAATCTACCCAAGACCACAGCTCACCTGGTCCGTCAGTCCTCGCCCGGCTACTGTCCTCCAGAACACAACCGAGGTCCATGAAGATGACCAGGGACTCTATGACATAACTGGCTTCTTAACGACTGTTTACAGCCAAATTTATGTGTATGCTTTATTGTGCATTCAAACTTTTTCATAATGCTTTATCTAAATAAACGAAATACGTGGTTTATTATAGCTTTAAATAACTACCTGACTGCTATGCTGCTTATCCCCAAATGTCTAAAGTTCCATTCATACAAGTGAGGCAGACACACACACCCACACACACACACACACACACACACACACACACGTGCACAGATCTGACTGGGGATAGGATAGGTTAATACACTTGAGGTGGTAAACAGGTTGTTGTTTATTCTCTTGCCAGAAGGACTATGTCTATCTAGACTAGGCTACTTATAAATGTTTATGAATATTTGTATTTTATTTTTTTTATTTTTTTCCCAAAGATCATATTCGGGGCTAATTAAATAACATCCGAGGCTTTAGCCCCAAATAAAACAGCATAGGGACGCCACTGCCTTAAGCTAACCAATTTATCCACGATAGCAGACACTTAAATAATAGTTATAATTGCATGCAACTTATTTATCTCAACGAAATTTCAAATAGTATACTAGATACATACAAATATATATAAAGGACAATATACGAAAATGAAATGGCTAAAGTTAATGCAAAATTATGATGTAGTCGAGTACAAACAGTCTACTCTCATTGCAGTCTTTGGAAGTTAATTCTGACTGATATACTGTTATCTTCCACAGCATGACGTAACACATCTCAGGAAGTGGTGGCGCTCCACTGTGTTGGAGAATCTCCATACTGAAGGGTATAGTTCTTCTGAAGCAGATGTGCTGTGAATTCCAATATTAACACAACCGTAACAATGACCTACAACAACTATTTGTGTGTGTGTGTGTGTGTGTACATAATATTTGTCTTTTCTTTGTTTCTTTATTTTTTTATTGGTTTGTTTGAAGAGAAGAGCAGAAAATAAAATTGATAATAATGGATACCAATTCCAAGAAAAACATTATTTGAAACGAAATGAAATCATATATTGATGGTTATTAAGCACACAATATACACTGCAAGAAAATAAAAATGCAGACGTTTTTTGCAAAGCAAACAATTTCTGTTCCCTCTTTCTTCATTTGTCACGTGAAGTTGTTTCCCCATTTTGTTATACTTTTCCATCATTGCCAGTACATATTTTTTTTTATTAGATCAATATTAATTTAAACAAAAATAAATAAATATAAAGAGAAAAGTCGACTCTCTAACTTTCAATTCAATCTAAGTATTACAAAAAACATTTTAATAACTCGTATTTTAAATGACCAAAGTCAATCAAACATCCGTGGTGTAAAATGCAACATTGTGTTTTTACACTTGGGGGAGTAAGGAAAGGGTGTCCGTTGTCTTCTTTACTAAACCATGTTCATTGGGCCAGTAACTGATAAGCCATCTTCAAAAAAATGTAGGTCATGTTTATTGTGAAGGAATTAGGATGTGTCTTGCTGTCATTGTTATTATTCTCATCTTTATTAGAGAAAGAATCATAAATATTTTCTCTTTCTGTTCCAGAGAGATCATCTTCTAGCCCACTTTGGAGCATTTGGAGCACATTAGGAGTCCTAGGGGTTCTAATTATCATTTTAATCATGTTTTTTCCTTCCTCATACTGTTTCACCTTTTACCGGAAGGTGTTCAAAAAGGTACCAAAGCACGGTGGTGCACACCCACACCCACACCCACACCCACACACACACACACACACACACTTTGTGTCTCCTTCGCCTTATTCTTGTTGGCCAGAAGGTGAACTACATCGAGGTGGATTCACTGCCCCCTAGTGGCTCCACATGCAATAAGTAACAACACATGGCTTTGATTAACAGACAGATGCGCATTATTTCAACGCTACTTACAGTGAATACTGATATGAGATCAAGGAGCAGGTAAGGGATAGACAGTGAGTCCTGATATATGTGATTAAGGAGCAGGTAGGGGATAGACAGTGAATACTGATGTGATTAAGGAGCAGGTAGGGGATAGACAGTGAGTACTGATATATGTGATTAAGGAGCAGGTAGGGGATAGACAGTGAGTACTGATATATGTGATTAAGGAGCAGGTAGGGGATAGACAGTGAGTACTGATATATGTGATTAAGGAGCAGGTAGGGGATAGACAGTGAAAACTGACATATGCGACTACATGTGATACAGAAAAATTTGGATCCATCAAGATGGATTGTAACTTTATGGTTAATTAACAAATACAAATCATAAACAGATGCACATATCTTTAATAACTTGACGGAGAGATGAGCAACGTTTGCTACAGTCCACTGGGTAGGCTAGTAGACTGATCTATCCAGCACACATCTAGGTGGACACGCCCACCTGTGATGTCATAAGGGGCCGATTTCCGAAACGGCTTGTAACGGCTAATCACACCACACCTGATGGCATGCCATGGGACCTTTAGATCTCTGCGTTGTCCTCGCCCCAGGATCACCAACCCCGTAGCTGCCTGCCATCCACCCCGTGTGCTCCTCTGCCTGCCCAGCTGCCTGGAATCCAGCCTTGCCTGTCCATCTCCTGTTGTTGTTCCCTGCCTCCTGCAGGTCGTCCTGTCCACCAACATGGCAGAGACCAGCATCACCCTCAACGACGCGGTGTACGTCATCGACTCCTGCAAGTAAGAAACCCGGTCATGATGTTTCTGAATGTGTCTTTGCATTGAGTGTGTATATACTTTGGGTTTTGACCCAGTGTCTGAACACAGGCCACCTATATAAGGTGGCCTGTGTTCTATTATGTGCCTTTGGTTGCACCATGTACAGCACTTTGGCCAATGAAAACAGTTTTTAAATGTGCCTTATGAATGGATTTTACTTACTTACTTACTGTGGGGATTGTTGATGTTTCCTTGGGGTTGGTCCACCAGAAGTGGACGCTGTGGACAGCAACGACGAGCTGCCCTCTCTGGGACGCCCCGTGGCCCACCGTGGAGCCCCGCCTGGGCGAGATGATGGTCATGGGAGGCATCTTCCCATGATTGTAATAGTATCTTGCTTGTAGTAGCATAAACACACTGCTCGCCGTAGCCACGTGGAGCGGCGCCTCTTCCAATTCACTCCCATGTTAACCAACGTAGCCAGACGTACAGCTGCGCAGCCCTATCCGCTGCACCTCTTCGAATAGACTTCCAGTCTATTTTTCACGCTTCGCTCTGCGAACAGTGTGTAACGTTTGGAACACACTGCTCGCAGAGCGAAGCGCGGCACGCGGGGCAGCTCATAACGCGGCTGAAAATAGCCTGGAAGTCTATTCAATACGGTGCAGCTCCGCGCAGCTACAATGTTACCGTAGTCCTTGGTCGATGCCATGTTTGCAGAGAGCTTGTGCAGGCCATAGGTGGTGGTACAGCTCTCACCTGCAGAACAAGAGATAGAAGAGCAAACCGGGATTGAGGATGTGCTTGTTAATGATCGAAGGCAGACCTCTAGAACCAGTGTCACTCCAATCAACCTGCCCATGTGAACATCCTCCCAGACCTCAGCCCTCACCTGCAACATGCTGTAATGGGCACTCTGGAACAACAAGGCCACTAGATGGTTGCAAAGAACCTTGGCTGCTGTACAGCTGCATGTGGTTTCTTGAAGATTGGCGCCGTCAGCTTGGAAAACAATCTACAAATATTTAAGTTGTTAAAGTTAAACTAAAATAAACAGATTGTTGCAAATTATATAGAAATGTAAGGAAGAGCATTGCAAACCCTTACACCATTAACATGTTGGATTCAACAAACAGGATATTAAAGAATTTAAATGCAAAGTTACATTATCATGATATTGATATTTGCATACTGTACATATGTCACAAAGGTATAGTATGATGTAAACAGGCAACAGTGTAAGGGGTCAAACTTCTTGCCATTATGCCTTAGCTTCCTAAAATAACCTTCAAATAGTGGGGCTGTTCTCGCTTCTTCATCGACCTGTAACACCTAGACCTGACAGCCACCTCCCTATCAATGAAGTTGGACACTGGTAGAAAAAAAAAAAATCAATGCATGTACTGGGGATTGTTCATTCTAGCAAAGGGACACTTGTATGTTGCTGTTAGGTAGTTGACACTGACAAACGCTAACGTCAGAATAATTAAAATGAACTGTCTGAGCTGACGCCAAACTGACGTTAACATAAGCCAACCTACCTAGCGTAAGCTAGAGAGCAGACACTCACCTTCGTAGTCGTAGATATATTTCTCGAAAAATAAACTGTATCCCTTGTCCAGTTTGGAGCGGGCTGTAATGGAATGTTGTTCGGGAAGTCTGTGAACGTCAGAAAACGTGATTTTGGGTACATTTATCAGGGATGTAGTGAAAGTGAACTGCCGGTCCTCCATCATCGGTTCGCCAGAGTGATGAGATATTCACCGGATGTCACAGTGCACAAAGATCACCAAATGCGGAAGTAATACGTATCAGCGTGATAATCCCCCATTCTAGTCTTCTCTTCTGGTGTGCGTGCGCGCGCGCGTGCGTGCGTGCGTGCGTGCGTGCGTGCGTGCGTGCGTGCGTGCGTGCGTGCGTGTGTGTGTGAGCAGAAGCGCCTCAACACGTCCACCCTGAGGATGACCCTGGAGGCCAAGGTCCAGCTGGAGGACATCCTCACCATCTCTGGCTTCCCTGAAGGTGATTGGTTCACGTCCCCCCTTGCCCCGCCCACCGCAGTCTCTCCTAGGGTCTGGAATCAGCCGGGACGATGCGATATGAAAAGCCGTTGTGTGAATACTGAGATTCTGTAAATATTGTGGTACGGTCTTTCGATCTTTTTGGAAGGTTTACGTTGTGGTTTCTGTTCTACAGGTCCTCAATGCAAATGGACGATTGTCGAGTACGCATAACATTAAGCAATACTCTATTGAGCAATGTTGTCAGAGAGACACAAATCAGTACTTTCCTATGGAGCGCACTCTATAGGAAGGTACTGATTTGTGTCAATCTGACAACGTTGCTCAATCAAGTATCGCTTAATCAAAGAGTCCCGATTCTCCCATGAATGGATTCCTATTCCCCCAGCCCCTGCTTGCTCTGCCCTGAGTCAAACCCCTGCATCCACAGACATCGTAGCTCCGTTGCTTTTCTTGCATTTCATCGACATTTGGCCTCTGGATGGAGTTTTAGTCTTCAGGTAGTCGGTCTGAAATGTTGGTGATCGGTCATCGTATGACGTGTGTCTAACCTGAGAACCATTAGTGTGTTTACCAGAGGGTCTGATGAGCCGGGTGTTGAACGCGGAGGGGGCAGACAACGGTCTGGATGTGGGGGTCAGCCTGTTGACCTTTGGGCTCATACCCCAACGGGTGCGTCTACATGGAGAAGCGGGGGATCCTGACCCCGGAATGATGCGACGCCCTCATCCACAAGACCTCCGTCGACTGTCCTTCAGCAGCCAGGACATGACCTTCCCCTCGCCCTGCTTCGACTTCGGGGAGAAGGTCAGCAGATATTTGCGTTCTCAAAATGACAAAACATCTGCATTGTATATTAACAGAAAAAAAATTATCAAAATTGAAGAGATTGATAATCTGGGAAACTACAAAAATCACAGCACCTCATCGGTCCCAAAATGTATCAAGAAAAATATGAAAATGGTTTGATTTTGATTGACAAGGTGTGTGTGTGTGTGTGTGTGTGTGTGTGTGTGTGTGTGTGTGTGTGTGTGTGTGTGTGTGTGTGTGTGTGTGTGTGTGTGTGTGTGTGTGTGTGTGTGTGTGTGTGGTACTACCTGGAGGAGTGCATCCAGCTAGGGTGAGGAGGGAGGAGATGAGGACGTAAGGAAACCTTTGCACCATGTAACGTGAACTACCATCTAAGGGCCTGATGCATTACCACAGGCCTGCTGTCTCTGAACCAATCAGAGGGCCTGATGCATTACCACAGGCCTGCTGTCTCTGAACCAATCAGAGGGCCTGATGCATTACCACAGGCCTGCTGTCTCTGAACCAATCAGACAGCAGAGTCCGCCAGATAGGCTAGGCTCGCCAGAGCCAAGCTGGTTAGCTCGCCAGATAGGCTCGCCACCTTTTTACTTACTTTTTGTTTTTGTATATGCGTGTGTGGTTAAAAAAGTCAGACTCCACTGTTGTGTGTGTGGTAATAAACTCTCCACACACTGATGAAGGGGTGAATGGAGACTCCACTGTTGTGTGTGTGTGGTAATATCCTCCCTCCACACTGATGAAGGGGTGAATGGAGACTCCACTGTTGTGTGTGTGTGGTAATATCCTCCCTCCACACTGATGAAGGGGTGAATGGAGACTCCACTGTTGTGTGTGTGGTAATATCCTCCCTCCACACTGATGAAGGGGTGAATGGAGACCCCACTGTTGTGTTGGAGGAAACGACTCCAGAAGACTTGGAGGATTTCAACTGAACTACCGGGAAGAATCGTCTGAACACACGAGAACGTTCATTTGACGCACTGAGTAGTTTATTAACATTATGATTTATGAACAATTACAAATCATAAGGCATCTTTAATGACTGAACATGTTGACTTGTTCCCAAAAGAACACAAAGAAACGATCATCCGTTGAAAGTAATTTACAACATTGTTACCCTTTCCCATAGAACTCTTATCATCATTCATGATTATGTTGTTAAATCTGCTTTAAATCACGTTCCATGTCAGGCATGGCAAAATATAAACTGATTTTGGATTCCTTTAAAACGATGTTGAAAATATATAAAATAATGTAGTAAAATAACACTCAATAAACATTTAAAACATATTTTACATTAGAAAGTAAATCTTTGTACAAACTCCTTAACCCAAAGGAAGATCTTCCTTTCATGGTTTATGCTGAACCTTCCAGAAGCCCAATAAAATGGTGCATTTGGAGTTCAGTGGAGTATTTAAATCAATCACAAAGTGTTGTACTTCCACTGAACGGGTTGACCCCTCAGAGCACCAACAGCTGCTGCTCAACAACCCGATGCACTACAGGTACGTCCATGGGTCCACAGGTATTCAAACGTCCCCCTAACAGCTGGTCCTCAACAACGTGAGGACTGTGAGGACCCCCCAGACCCAAGCGGCCCCCTCTAATCTGACGCTCAGCAGCCCAGCTGAACACAGAGAGGGCTGAGAGATGAACCACGAGAGACACTGATGTTACCTGCTGCTTACCACCGGCACACAGACCTGATGTGGGTTTAGATCCATGAAGGATGTGTGTGTGTGAGTGCATGTCTGTGTAAATAATTCTGTGTACGTGTGTGTGTGTGTGTGTGTGTGTGTGTGTGTGTGTGTGTGTGTGTGTGTGTGTGTGTGTGTGTGTGTGTGTGTGTGTGTGTGTGTGTGTGTGTGTGTGTGTGTGTGTGTAAATAAGCCTGTGTACGTGTGTGTGTGTGTGTATTTATAGAGTGCGATGTGTTTGTTTGTGTGTGCTTGTGTGTGTTTATAGAGTCATGAACGATGTGTTTGTTTGTGTGTGCGTGTGTGTTAATTTCTATGTACATATGTGTTTGTTGGTTTGGGTGTGTTTATGACTGTTTACATGTGCGTGCTTTTCCATGTGTCTTTTTGTGTGCTTGTGTGTCTACAATGGACACTCCCAGAGACGCTGAGGAACCACTCTTAACTAACCTAAACCCAGGGAGGAGGACCTCCTGGGTGAAGGAGGCCTGGAAGGTGTGGAGGAGTGTCAGTGTGTCTGAGGACCCTCCTCCTCCTGGGGACACTCTGTAGAAGGACAGAGAGCCAGCGGGCCGGTCCAGATACACTCCTACTCTGTTAGAGTGAGGGGGGGGGAGACGTGTGTCTGTTCTACTACCGTTGTGAAGGGCAGTGTAGAGAGCAGCATCATCGTCATCACAAACAAGAACCCAGGACTTGTTGTTCAATCCAAGCACGCCGTCACTACCCACTCCTCTCCTTGTCATTCCTCTGTATGTCACTCCTATACCAACCCGTCCTCCCCACTCTACCTCCCAGTAGCAGCGGCCAGTCAGACCCTCTCTACACAACACCTGCCCCCAGGAGTTAAACCTCTCTGGGTGATCCGGATACGACTGGTCCTCTTCAACCAGCGTCACCTTCCTGCTGTCCTCAGACAGAGAGAGTCGTCCGTGGGCTGTGTTTGGGTCCAGTGTGAGTTCACAGGCATCTGACGGGAGAAACATGATTAGGCTGCTAAACCAATATTATTAATTATAATCATCATCATCATCATCATCGTCATCATTATTAAATAAACAGCATCACCAGCTCTAATTTAAATCTAAGATGAAACACATGCATCATTCAAAACATGTTAATATGATTATTATGTGCCATAGCTAATGTAATGACAGGAATTAAAACAATGTTATAATTATTATAATGGTGACAAGATGATAGTTTAATTTAATAGTTTTTGAATATAAAATAGACATGTAATTATGATTAACAGTATCCTGATTATTATGGTGTTATGTCCAATGTTGTAAAATCATCACTCCTGATATAATCACATCAATTATGTTAATGTTTATATATGTAAGATACATGATGTCAGTCATCAGCTTCATTCCCAGATATCTGAATGAACAGACGTCACCTCCTGCTGTGTGGATTGACTTTCCAGCTCAATAGTCAGTGTGCGTTGTGATGAATCAAACAGACACTTACACTTCTCTAGAGCTGGTTTCAGCCTCCACACTCCACCGTGCTCCACACTGGCGGGGGAAACAAAGTGAGAGCAGCATGTTGAAACATTCACCTTCATCATCTGCCGTCTCATCACTTTCTACACAACATAAGTTACAGCTGCCTTTTCAAACCACTTCATCTAGCAGAGGGTTGAATCCTTGTAGGAGGCATTTTCTCTGAATGGTGAGCTGTCCTCTCCATACCTGAGAGTGTCCAGTCTCCAGCGTGGATCCTCCAGTCCAGCAGAGAGCAGCGCAGCTCCTGAGTCTCCTGGGTGATTGTAGCTCAGGTCAAGCTCTCTCAGATGGGAAGGGTTGGAGCTCAGAGCGGAGGCCAGAGAAGCACAGCCTTCCTGTGTGACCAGGCAGCCAGACAACCTACACACACACACACACACACACACACACACACACACACACACACACACACACACACACACACACACACACACACACACACACACACACACACACACACACACACACACCTTTATTTATTCTATCTGGAAGAGAATATTTCTTACTGAAGTAAACAGATTAATAAAGTATTAATTCCATATGATGGACAACTTAAAGCTTTATGATTTAATTCAGATCACAGCCCGTCTAGAGCCACCATCACCGAGCCTCATGTCTACACTAATGGCAACTCCTCAGAGTTACATAACATATAACACATAACATCCATAACATACAGACAGCAACCCCTAAGCCTAACCTTCACATGAGCTGGTCAGAGTTACATCACATATAACATACATAACATTCTAGCAGTTAACAGTACAGCAACCCCTCACCCTCACATCAGCTGGCCAGTGTTCTGTCAGCTAGAATAACCTGTTAACTAATGACACACTAGCAGCTAACAAGACAGCAAAAATAAACAACCCTTAAAAAATAAAAATGATGTTCCTAGAATCCTCGTCCTCTAAAGTTCTGTTCCTCCTCTGGCCTCTTGGCCTCCCTCCTCCCATCTGTGCTCCACTGACATGTTGACCCCAGCCTACAAATGAATAATGATGCTGAATCTGGTGGGGATCTTAAGCCCAGTTCAGACCAAAGATTCCCCTCGCAACGAGGCTGTTTTGGAACGTTGCAGGGGAAGAGTTGCAGCAGCGTGACCCTAACCCTAACTTCAGGTCAACATTGGGGGATCGTAATTATTTCCTTCAAATGTGTTCAACCAAAAAGTGGCCATTTCAGTATTATTTATCTGTAATTTATTTGATTAAATCCAAATTTTGTTTGTGATGATGTATGAAATAACCCATTCCATCAATTGACGACTGCATTTTACAAGTGTGTTATGAGTGGCATGGCATGCACTCATTTAACATGCCCTGGGAATGTATAAATGTTCTTGAAACTTAAAACTGGACCATATATTCATTAGAGTTGGATTTCAACTCAATGCAGGACCACTATTGGAGTGGATTTGACGAACATTGGAATTAAATTAATTGTTTGGAGTGCTGCGGCAGAACGAATCAAGGAATGGGCGCAGTATCGGCCCAAAAGCAACAGGCCTACAATGCGCTTTACAAGGTAGGAAGGCGAGAATATAGCCTAGTCCCCCCCCATTTGCACACAAATTCTCGAAGGGGATCAATAAAAATAAACCAACAGTTTTTGCAAATAGAAATCTCTCTACAAAGTTAGAACTGCTCATGATGATATCGCTGCGTTGTCTCTGTGGAGACAGCGCAGCAACACCTCTGCCCAAGCCCCCGCCCCCCCCCCCAGAACCGCGGAGCCGTCGCATTTACATCAGAATGAAACCCAATAAACCGCCAATGTGTGTGTAGGGTCCGGGAGGCTAAATTGGGGTGCAAGCTCAAGCAACCTAATCGCAAACCTAAGTTAGGCTACTTTTTAGCGTGATTCTGATGCTCTCGGCTCTCAGCTGTGCCAGAGCGTTCACAGTTGCTAGGGAAACCACCTGACGTCGCCGCCCGGTGCAGCAGTTTGAACTGCCCCATTTTTAGAACGTCGCAGCCCGTCTCGTCGCAAGGAGTTGAAAGGAGTTGCGAGTTGCAAGTCGTTGCGAGGCTAATCTTTGGTCTGAACTGGGCTTTAGACACCTGTCGTCTGTTCTTTTAGATCACAGCCCACCTAGTCCTGGATCATCCCTTACTATTAAACAAACCCAAATACACATTTAACCCTAACCCTGACCTGAGAGTTTCCAGTGTACAGTGTGGACTCCCCAGTCCAGCAGAGAGCAGCTTCACTCCTGAATCCTGCAGATCGTTGGTACTCGGGTCCAGCTCTTTCAGACTAGAGGAGTTGGAGCTGAGAACTGAGGCCAGAGCTTCACAGCATCTCTCTGACAGATGACAGCCAGTCAGCCTTCACACACAAAATAAAAGACCATGTTACTGTGTTTATGTCTTTAACATTTTCCATATTTGAAAGAGAAGTTACGCCAATGTTAATTTTTTTTATGTTTAAATTCTAATAATAAGCTTTAAAAAAAAGCCTGACTACATGTGAATAGGTAGAATAATAATAATAAAAAATAGTAAACTGTACATTCTACATTAAATGTCTTTATTTAAGTTTTTTTGTTACTTTTTTTTTATAAAGACTCTTGTGCTGTAAAGGTTTGCACGTTGAGTAAAACTGACCTGAGAGTTTCCAGTGTACAGTGTGGACTCCCCAGTCCAGCAGAGAGCAGCTTCACTCCTGAATCCTGCAGATCATTGTAACTCAGGTCCAGCCCTCTCAGACTAGAGGATTTGGAGCTGAGAACTGAGGCCAGAGCTTCACAGCATAGCTCTGACAGATGACAGCCAATCAGCCTGCACACACAATAAACAGAACATGTTAGGAACCCTGATTTAATGTTTTAGACGACTTTTCTGATAGTTAGCTATCAGAAACTTTTCTTTTCTGATAGTTATATAAAAATGATGATACATTATTCTTCTGTTAATTATATTGTGGTGATCACGGCCGTGGTCACCGTGTCCGGGTGCCGCAAAGGATCCTGGGAGGCTCGGGGGGAAGCGGCACCGCCACCAAGGGAGTCGTGTGAGTATGAGAGTGTGTGTGTGTGTGTGTGTGTGTGTGTGTGTGTGTGTGTGTGTGTGTGTGTGTGTGTGTGTGTGTGTGTGTGTGTGTGTGTGTGTGTGTGTGTGTGTGTGTGTGTGTGTGTGTGTGTGTGTGTGTGTGTGTGTATTCGTGTGTGAGTATTCGTGTGTGTGTGTGAGTATTCGTGTGTGTGCGTGCGTGCGTGCGTGCGTGCAAGCGTGCGTGCGTGCGCGTGTGTCTGTGTGTGTGTGTGTGTGTCTGTGTCTGTGTGTGTAAAAAAAAAAGGCAACTCTCTGGGTCTTGCATTGTGTAACTGCTTTAAACCTGGGCCCCGTTTCCCGATAACGATGGATCGAAGCTCATATGATCATTCTCACGAAGGATCTTGCGAACCTTCGTAAATTTCTTTGGAGCGTTTCCTGAAACTCCTCTTAACATGAATGTGCGTGCATTGCTCTAACGACGTTTGTAGGCTTGCAACTGTCCACTGACACGGTGCTGGAATGGGCTCTATAGGAGGGGGAGACGCAGGATTGTCGATGGAAAATAGGGTTAAATAGGGTTCAAATATGTCCCCATCAAGGCTAACAACATAGTATCCTACGAAAAGAATAGACTACAATAATATGAATGCCGAAGATATAACAACACAATTGATTAGGCCTGGGCTGACATATGCTTTGTCAGTCCTAATCTTGAACGCACTGTGCGTATATTTTTTCGAGGCATTTTCCCCCCTGAAACAATTCCATATTACAAAAATCTAAAACAGCTTGTGTGACAACTACATTTATCTTAATGTGCTGATTCCTGAAACATGCATTGCTCAGCAAAGAGAGCAGACTTTATCTGATTCCTTATAAGGTTTCAGTGATGACACTTACTCTCTAGTCTAGAATCTTTGGTGTAAACATTAAAAATGCAACGTTCCATGCATTCATTATCATTCAAAGGCAGAGGCTGGGCATTGACACACGGCTATTGCTGACCCGATTAGAAGAGCTTGGTCTAGATCCTGCCCATATTGTTGGGCAAGATGATGCATAGGCCTCTTTACACTGCCAAGCTGGTTTGGTCACAGCTTGGCATGCCCGGCGACTTCACCGTCTTATCTTAAGTTTCCTGTGTAAACCCGAGGGGGTCAAATCCCCCGTTCGTCACGGCGCGGGCTTTCTTGGTTCACTGGAGAAGGCGGGGCTGCGCACAGAGTTTTGAACTCCTTAGAATAATTTGCACACTCCCGAATATTTTATTTTTTTTATGAATGAAGTCACCCGCATGTAAAAATGAGTTCACGTCAGTATAGGCTACAAACCCGATTAACTATTTTAAAGTGCAAAAACGCCGACATATTCTTTATTTTGCTGACTAAATTAACTAAATTGGGGTGCTAGCTCAAGCAGGCAATTTACCTCGGGTAGTGTTAACGCGTGGATCGTGCCGCGAAAAAGGCGTGCATAAGACGGCATATTTGGCAGTGTAAATACGCCTTATGATGGTGCTGGTAATGTAAGCGGGAAAGCGCGTGGCATTCAGGCACGCATCGTAGCACAGTTTCCCGCCGCAGCCTACGTTCACTGCAGAAACCACGCTCTCGATTGTGCACTCTACTATAAGGTCAGGCATGTTCGTAACTGTCTAGACACGGTCCAATTAATAATGAACTTCAACACAGCCTCACCGAAGCGCCTTCAGTGCTTTATGGCAAACAATCGCAATAAAAAACGCCTGCAGAAATTCTCCGAAACCCGCTGGTCTCAGCATGATTCATGTACAGTATGTCTTCTGTCATTGATCAATATGAGGACCAACCACGATGGTTGAATTAAAATCAGAGGGAGACAGCAAGTGCAGCTCGAAAGCGACCTCCCACACAAGACGAATGGAATCATTTGAATTTATTATATGCCTTGAGGGTTACCTTGGGACGTGGCGTTTGATCGGTACATTTCGGCTGCGCATTTATTTTTGGAATTTTAAATTGCTGCAATAAATTATGTTGTTGTTGACTCTGTCTCGGTCTTTGCTTTTTAAATCTTACAGTAGTCTATGAGTAATATATTGGCGGTAACCACTGTTTAGGAGGTATTGCGAAATGGTGCCAGCTGTACATTCCGTGGTATTGGATGTGTTTTAATAAAACACATCCAATACCACTGAATGTCCAGCAGGTGACGCCACTGAGGCTATAGTAACGATGCTCTTAGCACCCTGCGAGCACCCCTGGAGCCCTCCTTAGCCAAGATCCCTTGGTGGCGGTGACGCTCCCCCCGGGCCTCCCAGGATCCTTTGCGGCACCCGGACACGGTGACCACGGCCACGATCGCAAAAATATCATTTTCATTGGAACAACTCAAGAATTTATATTTTTTGTATGCGTATAAAGTTTTTGTTATGTTATACTTTTTTACACGTCAAACAATTTAAGACATATTAAAAATAAATAAAGGCAACTCTCGGGTCGTGTGGTGTATTGTGTAACTGCTTTAAACCGGGTCTCCCGTTGGGTCATTCCTGTGCTGCTCGCCAAAATATAATAATTCTAGGTAGACCTATAACCTTTGATTGATGCAAATACTGTGACTTCATTTGTTTAACTCCCACTCTCCCGTTAACAGGAGATTGTGGGAGGGCACTATTATTATATTTTGTGTATATAATTGAAAAGATGCAATGGCAACTCGGAACTTTTCAACTTTTCATTTTCGCACCGCACATACAACAAGGTGTAATATGTCCAATGGCACCACCCTGATAAACGTGGTCAGCAAGGGTACTGAGTCATTCGATTATATATTTAGACGACATTTAGGATTGATCCTTAAACCAGGGGCCAATAGTCGTCTTTTAATAGTCTCCTGATACGGAACTGTTTGCACGTTGAGTAAAACTGACCTGAGAGTTTCCAGTGTACAGTGTGGACTCCCCAGTCCAGCAGAGAGCAGCTTCACTCCTGAATCCTGCAGACCATTGGAACTCAGGTCGAGCTCTCTCAGACGAGAGGAGTTGGAGCTGAGAGCTGAGGCCAGAGCTTCACAGCATCCCTTTGACAGATCACAGGAATTCAGCCTGCACACACAATAAAAAGAACATGTTAGGAAGTGAGATTAAAAGTGCTTAAAGGATCCAACCAGCTCACAGGAGAAACATGGTGTAGCTAACGAACAGCACAGGGCTGCCATGGGGCCACACTGGAGGGGAGGACGTCCAGTGATGCTAGCGCCTCCGCTCTCCTCGCTGCTATCAGGGATCAGGGAGTGAGCTCAAGGAGATGACTGTGGACATTCAAACTTCCTCCAGCAGTCGCCTGATGGCCGTAGGGATCCTGAACTCTGTGTGAACAGAGTCAGACCTAACGAAGCAGAGGGCTGTGGAGCCAAGGAGGGCCTTCAGCGCTCTATCAGTCCCAATGCTTCCTTCTGTGAGACTATTGATTCATTAATTCAACCTTTTATTTTGATAAACCATCATAAATGTGCTTAAGCTCATTTACATAAACCTATAAAACTGAGGGCACTTGCCCTTCCTGACTTCAGACACTTATAGGGGGCTTCAAAACAAGGATGACTATGAAACCCCTCTGGGGCTTTGCTTCTCTACATATTCAAACCGCAATTCAATAACTGATGTTATTCTGTATCCCTACATATTAAATAGATACATATTGTTCTGTATTTCTACATATTCAATCGTTTTATGTTGCTCTGTATTTCTACATATTCAATCTTTTTATGTTTATGCATTCCTACATATTCAATCTTTTTATGTTTATGCATTCCTACATATTCAATCGTTTTATGATGCTTTGTATATCTACATTTTCAATTATGTTGTTCTGTATTACTACATAGTCAATAGTTTTATGTTCTGTATTTCAACATATTAATTTATGTTGTCCTGAATTTCTACATATTCAATTATGTTGCTCTATATTTCTACATGATCAATAGTTTTATGTTGTTCTGTATTTATTCATATTAAATGGTTTAATGTTGCTCTGTATTTCTGCATTTATTGTTCTGTATTTCTACATCTAAAATTGTTGGACCTTGTTCTGTATTTTATGTCTTCAATTGAAGTTCTGAAGATAAAATATATATAAAGTATATCTGTAAAAAATGATGACGTAACAAAGACCTTATAAAGTCATGGCAACAAAAAATAGAAATAGTTGAGTTTTTCCTATGAAAATTATACATTTCTGAACTTGAAATGAACTATACATTCATATAGCACTTTTCAAGTCCCCTTCCATTGACTTCATATAGGGCTTTACAGTGAAGGGGGGACCTCACTAACCACCATGAATGTGTAGCATCCACATGGGTGATGCACGGCAGCCAATCGGCGCCAGAACGCTCACCACACATGAATCGTGAATGTGTGATTGGAATGTCATATTTTACTTTGTTGACCCCATTGTCATGTACATTATCTTTACCACACAAACTTACATACACCTATATACATGCTTGCACCACCAAGGGACCACAATGGAAATAAGCCCATGGGCTTTTATGTGTTATCCTTTTGACCTGTTCATTTGTATGCTTACATTTGTGCATGTGTCAAAAAAGAATTTCAATCATTTCAATCAATCAATTACCCACCAGCTTGATTTAAACAGGGGGATGAATAGGGGGCCAGATTGAATGAGCCTGGTTGGTCAGTTTTAGCCGGGACCCGGGAATCTCCCACTCTTTCTGAGATAAGTGCCCTGGGATCTTTAATAACCTCAGTGAGTCAGGACCTCGGTTTTACGTCTCCTCTGAAGGACGGCACCTTCCACAGCCCAGTGTCCCCGTCACTGCACTGGGGCATCAGGATTTATGCTTTGGCCAGAGGGAAGAGTGCCACCTACTGGCCACCAACCGACACCACTTCCAGCAGCAGCTCAGTGTTACCAGTTGGTCTCCCATCCAGTACTAACCAAGCCCACCTGCTTAGCTTCAGAGGTTCAGCTAAGGCAGGGTCTACATTGGTCTGGCTGCTGGTTTATTTAGACCGATAAACTTTGATGGAGGCAAATACTGCGACTTCATTTGTTTAACTACCACTGACCTGTTAACAGGGGAATGTGGGAATGCACTTTTATCATATTTTGTGTTTATAATTGGTAAGTTGCAATGGTAACATTGGGATTACTTTTTAAACTTTTCATTTTCGCATCCCATTATACAACAAGGTGTAATATGTCCAATGGCACCACTCTAATACATGTGGTCATCAAAGGTACTGAGTTATTATCTGATATAGTTTGACTTCATTTAGGTGTGATTCTCAAACCAGGGGGCAGTAGGTAAAAGTCTTCTGAAACCGAACCTTGTGGTGTAACTGTTTGCACTTAGTAAAACTGACCTGAGAGTTTCCAGTGTACAGTGTGGACTCCCCAGTCCAGCAGAGAGCAGCTTCACTCCTGAATTCAACAGTTCATTGTTACTCAGGTCGAGCTCTCTCAGACTAGAGGAGTTGGAGCTGAGAACTGAGGCCAGAGCTTTACAGCATCTCTCTGACAGCTGACAGCCATTCAGACTTCACACAAAAAAACAGAACATGTTGAGAACCGTGATTAAATGTTTGATAAGACTTTTCTGATAGTTGAACAACTGATTATACATTAGATCTTGAATTAGTTTGCATTCGATACATGTTCTTAGTCCACCGTCAGAGATGTTTTGTAATTTACTATAACTTTTATGTTGTAGTATTATGTATAGTGCTGTATTCTTAATACATGTTATGAGTGAACCTACAGAGATGTTTTGGAGGCTTTGACCAATGGCAACAGCCCCAGAAGACCCTCGTCAGAAGCCGAGTATTTCTTCAGGTAAAACACGTCCAGCTGCTCTTCTGATGTCAGTACGATGAAGACCAGAGCTGACCACTGAGCAGAGGTTAGAGATTCTGTGGAGAGACTTCCTGATGACAGGTACTGTTGGATCTCCTCCACTAGAGAACTGTCATTCAGCTCATTCAGACAGTGGAACAGGTTGATTTTTCTCTCTTGAGAGAGATCTCCACCTATCTTCTCCTTGATGTAATGGACTATTTGGTTATTGATTTGTAACCTAGTTCCTGTCTGTCCCGGTGGATCTTTTTTAGTTAGATTGCCCAGTAATTTACTTCCTCTTGGTCCCAGCAGACCTTGTAGGAGCATCTGATTGGTCTCTAGAGAGAGGCCCAGGAGGAAGCGGAGGAACAAGTCCAGGTGTCCGTTCTCTCTCTGTAAGGCCTTGTCCACAGCACTCTGATAGAGGAGGAGGAGTTCAGCATCCCTGGAGGTTGGCTGTTCTTCTAAGAGCAGGTTGACACCAGTGTTGATGTAGGACAGAAAGACATAAAGGGCAGCCAGAAACTCCTGGATGCTCAGATGGACGAAGCAGAACATCCTGTCCTGGTGCAGTCCACACTCCTCTTTAAAGATCTGGGTGAACACTCCTGAGTACACTGAGGCTGCTCTGATATCGATGTCACACTCTGCCAAGTCTGCCTCGTAGAAGATCAGCTGGCCTTTCTCCAGCTGGTTAAAAGCCAGTTTCCCCAGAGAAACAATGATCTCCCTGCTCTCCGAACTCCAGAGTGGATCAGTTTCAGCTCGCCCATGATACTTCCTGTCCCCCTGTATGGACTGAACCCTCAGGAAGTGGCTGTACATCTGAGTCACGGTCTTGGGCACCTCTTCTCCTCTCTGGGATGTTTTGAAGAAGTCCACTAGAACTGTAGAAGTGATCCAACAGAAGACTGGGATGTGACACATGATGTGGAGGCTTCGAGATTTCTTGACGTGAGAGATGATTGTGGTGGCCATTGTCCCCTCTCTGAATCTCTTCCTGAAGTACTCCTCCTTCTGTGGGTCTGTGAACCCTCTCACCTCGGTCACCATGTCAACACACTCAGCAGGGATCTGATTGGCTGCGGCAGGGCGTGTGGTTATCCAGATGCGGGCAGAGGGAAGCAAGACTCCCCTGATGATGTTTGTCAGCAGCACGTCCACTGAGGTCGGTTCGGTGACATCAGTCCAGATCGGGTTGTTCTGGAAGTCCAGAGGAAGTCGACACTCATCCAGACCATCCAAGATGAAGACTACTTGGTCATGGTCGTATCTGTAGATTCCTGATTCTTTGGTTTCAACAGAAAACTGATGAAGAAGTTCCAGTAAGCTAAACTCTTTCCCTTTCAGTAAATTCAGCTCTCTGAAAGTGAGGAGAAATGCGAAGTCTATGTCTTGGTTGGCTTTGCCTTCTGCCCAGTCCAGAGTGAACTTGTGGGTTAAGAGAGTTTTACCAATGCCGGCCACTCCGGTTGTCATTATTGTTCTGATTGGTTTATCTTGTCCAGGTTTAAAGATGTCTTCACATCTGATTGGTGTTTCCTCATTGACTGTTTTCCTGGATGCCTTTTCAATCAGTCCGACCTCATGTTCCTTGTTGACCTCTCCACTGCCTCTCTCTGTGATGAAGAGCTCTGTGTAGATCTCATTCAGAGGTCTCTGCTCTCCTGCTCTAGCGATTCCCTCAAACACACAGTGGAACTTCTTCTTCAGATGAGCCTTGAGTTCATGTTGCCACTGGACCGCAACAGCTCCTAAATCCCAAACCAGAAGAAACATACCATTCATATTTCCAAGCAATATTACTGGTGTAAAGAAAAAAGTATTATAAAATTCTACTTTATATGGATCTTATAACTTTATTAGTAGTGCTGTCGTTGTTGAGTATCAGTGGTATCAGTGACTTGCTAACCTGATATAACAAGATAGTGGTGCATCTCTTCCACTGAGTTATTCTGCTGTTGATCTGCCGTTTAATGTTTAAAATTCTTTAAGCTGATACCCCCACAATAACCCTACATATCTGGATCAAACCATTCAACATGATACCCCCACAATGACCCTACATATCTGGATCAAACCATTTAACCTATATATGAGTATCTTACCACTGCCCAGCTTGTCGGCCAGTTCCTCCTGGTTCATCTCCATCAGGCAGAGCTTTGTGATGTCTACCACTCCCTCTATGGCGCGCCTCCTCTGCTCCTCGTTCTTATCATCCAGCTCCTCCTCCTTCTCCCTCTGACTCTCTGAGCATTGTGGGTAATTTGAGAAGAGATCCCTCCAGAGCTTCTTCAGCTCCTTGTCTAGAAAAGCGTGTGCGTTCTCCTCAGCCCTCTGGAACAGAACAAACATCAAGGAGAACTTTACTTTGAACTAACTGAGGACATCAGAAGCATCTGTCCTAGATTAACGTCTCCCTGGTCTATAGAGGGAAAACTGGAGCTCCACAAAATATGCTTTTATTGCCCATGTAGAGCCAGGGGCACCACTAGAGATTGTGGGCCTTATCAAATAATATATTGGGCCTCCAACCTAGACCACCCACCAGCCTAGAAAATCCATTTGACCACCCATAGATTGATAGACTAGCTCTAGTGTAGCCTACTGCTAATTACCTAATACTAAGCCTGCTGTCATTGACCATTGATGTATGAATGTAAGAGGTACATGAGTAAGGCTGGGACAATGCGTCGACGTCATCGATGACGTCGACGCATAAATTACGTCGACGCGAAAAATGCGCGTTGATTCGAAAAACCCAAAACGAAGATGGCGACGGAGCGTAGTAGCAACGCGAGTGGCTCCTCAGACTATCATAAGTGCAAGGCTCCACACACTCATTCCTCTACAGTATGGGAATTCTTTAATGTAAAAGGAAACGATTCCGTGATACGTCGTCTTTGCAAAATGGAGATGACTTTCCATTCTAGCACCACGGCAAATGCACCAGCACCTGAAGAGGTGCCACCCGGGAGCAGCTGCAGATGACTGAGCAACGTAGACTTCAAAGAATGCATTTCTTTGCACTTTTATTTTTGAATTTAAAGGCAATAAACATGCATTGCAATGTTAAGGAATTCATGTTTTTTTCATTCAGATATGTAAATCAACATGTATAAATTGCTATTAGTCAATTAATGGGGAGATAATCGATAATCGAATCGAACTGAAAAAATGAATCGTTAGATTAATCGATGCATCGAAAAAATAATCTCTAGATTAATCGTTTAAAAAATAATCGTTTATCCCAGCCCTATACATGAGTGGCATCTCTCATTGCTGTTGCTGTTCTGGCAAAAGGCTTTCCTCTTGAGAAATTCATGAAATTCAGTGGTGTTTTACATTTTGGTCAATTGGTTCCCAAAATTTGTCAGATTCCAGTAATGTTACACTGGCTCTAAACACCTCAGTAAAATGGGACAGAAAAGACACAGACTGTCTTCATACTCCGCTATTACTTTTCACCACTAGGGGTCAGTATTCACAGACCTACCCTGGCTGTATAGTTGATAAGTAGAAGAAAATGAGTGAAGGCCTAAATAAACAGACTTCCCGGGTCATCCACCTGTCTCCCTCATTTATTGATTCATATTTATGAATTTCATGTTTTATGAAGAACTATTTGATTGATAGGGAAGGAAGGTAAATAAATAAAAACCTTTGTTTGTATAAACTGTTGGCCCTTTTCCTCCCTCTCAGCTCTCTGTTTCTGATACCACGACTTCTACATCAACGACGACGTGTCAAACTACTGACAGTCTGTTCTCCGTCTGTTCTGCTTGTAAGCTGACCGAGTGGAAGACTCTGTGCTGAAAACTGGATCCACGCAAGACTGAACCATGCAATAAAGAGAGAGAGGTGGAATATATGGACTATACTGAACATTTAGCCAAACATGGAGGAACAAACCCCTTGTTTGTTTAAATTGCTACGTTTTTTAGATAACATTTTCACACTAAATATATTAACTTGATTATGATGAATTCCCCCCCCCCCCCCCTCCCTTTACGGCGCCCCTGTTTAGAGCTGAAGTCAAATGTCTTGTTTCATTTACACACCTTGATCAGCTCTGCTTGATGCTGCTGTACAGACTGAGCACTGGTAACCTTTGACCTCTCCTGTGGTCGCCTGTGGAGACAGCGTGCACACACACACACACACACACACACACACACACACACACACACACACACACACACACACACACACACACACACACACACACACACACACACACACACACACACACAGTATCTTTTTAATACAAACCTGATTGTAAATATCAGTCAGTAAAACTACTAGTTTGTTGGAAACTCCTACCTCTCCTCTCTGGAGGGGCGTCCATCTTTAAGGTCTAGGAGGATAATCCATAGACCAGTTGCTCTTCAAGGAGACACAGCTGGGTCCAGGGGAGTCCGCTCTCTCCTTCTGGACTCTTATAGAAAAACAAGAACCAGGATTTATGGATGTTTGATCGATGCTGTCGTTTTATAATCTTTGACAAATCCTTACCCTTCCTCTCTGGAGGAGCGTCCATCTTTAAGTCTAGGAGGATGACCCATAGAGCGGTCGCTCTTCAAGGAGACACAGCTGGGTCCAGGGGAGTCTGCTCTCTCCTGCTGGAATCTTATAGAAAAACAAGAACCAGGATTAAAGGATGTCTGATAGATATAGTTGTATAATATCTGATAAATCCTCACCTCTTCTCAATAGACTGATTTCCATCTCTAAAGTTAGAGGATATCCATAGACCAGTCACTCTTCAAGGAGACACAGCTGGGTCCAGGGGAGTCTGCTCTCTCCCGCTGCTCTGGGCTTCAACACAACACACACACACAGCTTTTACTAAGACTGATGATGGAGTCATGAGATATCAGTGCTGAGCTCTGAGAAGGACAACAGTCACAGACAGAGAGATCCTCTTCTTACCTCTTAGCTTTGTTCTGGCGGCCATGTTCCCCAGACAGGGTGGTTTTAGAGGTAGGAGCCCCCTCCTCTCTCTCCTCATCCATAGTAGACTGGAGACCTGGACACAAACACAATGCCATATTGTTTCTCTGGATTCTCTTTAAGTACCAAACATGAAATGACTTCAGTGAAGACTTCCTATCTTCCTTCTGTCTGACACACACACACTATCTGTCCCACAGTCTAGAACTACACACTCTATCTCAACCTATGTCAAGATCACAAACTCTATCACTCTCTCCGTCTAGAGCTACATTCTAATCATGCTCTGTCTTCTCGAATCTAGATCACATGCGCACACACACACACACACACACACACACACACACACACACACACACACACACACACACACACACACACACACACACACACACACACACACACACACACACACACACACACACACACACACACACAGCTTCTAACACGTTCATTTAATTATGGCCAATTATTTATTTACCTTTAGATCCGACACTTCCAAACCATCAATTCTTAACTGTTACCAATGAAACTCTGACCGTTCTGACCTCCCTACAGAATAAAAGTCCACAATACAAGGAAGGATCCGTATATAATCGGCCTCAACACGGTAAAACTAGTTACTGATGTCCTGACGCATACTCCTCCATTAAACCTATTTTACACCACAAACATGGATACAATCAGCTTGGACTGGAAACAGATTAATTTAGTAAGAATAAATTAATATAGTTTGAATACATCTGGTAAGAAAACAGGAATTCAGGAAACGGTACCTTATCTTTTCCGTGACGAAACGTGTGCTGCCCGTGTTGAATGGAAATATAGAATAACAAATGCAAGGAAAGGAGAGAATAAAGAGATTTAGGTGTTCACCAAATAACAGAGAAGTGTTTAGAAGCGAGACAGGACATTAACAAAGGTTCTGAGAGTAAAGATTGGGCTGCTTGGGTCCTTATGGCAGACAGATCAGAAAGAGGAAGAGCTTTGAATCACAGCTAACTGCGTCACATCGTTTATGTGAAATTCCAGTGAAACCAGAGAATGTCTAATATGAGACGGGCTCTGGCGAAACTAAAGTAATGGCGCGTTCACACCAAAAGCGAAGGGGCGGCGCAACTTCCATACAAAGTCAACGTATAGACGCGTTCCAGGCGACGGGCGCGTTCGACTCCATACAAAGTCAACGTATAGTAATGCTGTAGCCTACTTTATATCGTCTGTGGGGAAATCCTGGGACTCTCAGAGTATCAAACTACAACTGGAAAAAAAGAGAAGCTTAGGAAACACTTTTATTTTGAAAACTTCTGAGTTAAGGGACATAAAAGACAACAACCCCAAAAACACGCTGTCGGAAACACCTCGGATCAAACCAGGGACAGGACAGACCCGGAAGTAAGTTATTACCTCTGAGGCTAATTCAAGGCTAGTTGCTATTCAACTCGCATGTTGCATGGTAAGAACTTGGCTGGTAGTACCTGGGTTTTGAAAAATAGCGGGGGAGTTGTGCTGAGTGTGGCGCTGCGCCCCCAGGAGTAACAATACTCTGATTCCCTACATCTGTTTATTTACAGACGTATTATATTGGATTCATCTAATTGTTTCCTTCATTCCTCCTTCCGTCTTCAACCAATGAATGAATCCCAACGTTAGAGGTGTTTCGTTTCCATGCCGACTGTGTCATCTCTACACCCAATCAACACTAGATACACTGCCCTCTAGGGGTCGTACTTGGTTAAAGCACAAATAACCTTTTGTTGCGTACAGAACGGAACTTTGTTTAATCGATAAGAATAATTAAAGGCACCCAGTGCAACTTTCGAGGCTTAAAAATAAACATTAAATTTCTAGTCTTTTTTACACGTAGTAAGTTTCAATAACTCCATACCATTACATACCGACATTCAAGCAGCAAAGATGAGACGTCGTTGTGTGGTGAGAACTGATAGAAAATCGATAACAACAATGCCGCCATTTTCTTTATTTTTTGTAACCTACAATAAATAAAGCAGGCTTCCAGTCAATGGAAAAATGGCTTCTCCCCACCGGCGATTGTTGTTGTTTACGATTTTCTATCAGTTCTCACCACACAACGACGTCTCATCTTTGCTCCTTGAATGTCGATATGTAATGGTATGGAGTTATTGAAACTTACTACGTGTAAAAAAGACTAGAAATTGAATGTTTATTTTTCATTGAATGTTTACATAAAGTTGCACTGGGTGCCTTTAAACAAACAAAACTAAAGCAGAATTAATACATCAGGGGCGCTTGAGGGGTGGGGGGGGGCCTCACCATCCTGAACAGAGGTCAATCAGTCAGACGGTTTGAAGCAGCCCCTCTGCTGTGAGGGAGAGCCCCCCAGGACTAAAGAGAAGGCCCAGCGTTTAGGACCCTCTGCTGTGAGGGAGAGCCCCCCAGGACTAAAGAGAAGGCCCAGCGTTTAGGACCTTCTGCTGTGAGGGAGAGCCCCCCAGGACTAAAGAGAAGGCCCAGCGTTTAGGACCCTCTCAGGGGGTGAGGATCAGGGGAGCGGTGAGAATGAGGTTGCGGCCCGCTGCTCTGGGCTATCGTCTATCTACTGGACATGACTGCAGTGTGGAGGTCCGGCCAGCAGGGGCAGCACTGAGGAGGCCTCAGTCCTTTGTGTGTTCTGGAAGAATGGCAGAACGTCTCACTGGTGTCCCACTGGTGTCTCACTGGTGTTGAATCAATCCTCGCGGATGGTGTGCCCTCGCATAACTTGAACGCTGAATGATGATTTCGATAAGTTAAACTCATGTGCTGAAACACGTTGGAGGGTTAGCGGTAGAAGCTTCTCACTAACTCTGATGACAGTTATATTATCTATGTTTCATGAAGGAAGGAACTTCAGCGATTTCTAGATTAAATAAACATAATTGTAACTCGGTAATGTGCGCATGTTTATGTGTTTATTCTTTTTTTTAACCTTTATTTTTCCAGATAAAACATTAAGAACAGTTTCTTATTTACAATATTGATCTATTGTATGTGCGTATGTGAGTGTGTGTTTGTATATTTTTCCCCAGATTAGTTTTTTTGTGTGTGTGTGTGGTTAAAAAAGTCGGACTCCACTGTTGTGTGTGTGGTTATATCCTTTCCAAACACTGATGAAGGGGTGAATGGAGACTCCATTGTTGTTTGTGGGGTAATATCCTCCCTCCCCACTGATGAAGGGGTGAATGGAGACATACGAGAACGTTCAGTTGATCCACTGAGTTGTTTATTAACATTATGCTAGGAGGGAAGACATGCAGTAAAGGACCACCTGTCTGAATCAGGCAGCCTCCGGCTGTACGTGACCTCATCAGCCCAGAGTGAAGGGACGTACAGGTGTACTCTCAGGTACGCAGACGAAGAAGACGTAACCCACATTGAACCTGAAGATATTGGAAGACCCTATTGAAGGTAGGCTCTTGGTGTAAATACAAAAGCAATCTGTGTGATGCTAAAACACCTGTGGTGGGAAAAAGCGACATTCTGTTTACAACACATGGGGGGGTAAGGCAAAGGTCTCCATTGTCTTCTTTACTGAACCATGTTAACTGGACCAGTAACTGAGGAGCCACCTTAGACAATGTGATTGAAACATGTTTAATGTGAAGGTATTAGGATGTGGATTGCAGTCATTGTTATAATGAGTGTTATTATTATTATTATTGAAAGAATAAGCAACATTCTCTTTTTCTGTTCAGAGGGATCTTCTAGCACAGTTGGGATCATTTTAGGAGTCGTGGATCCCGTTATCATTTTATATATCATATAACCGATAAAGGTAAAACCACTACTTTTCATTCATTAATAACATGTTTACTACACATTTTTATTTTATAGAATTTCTTGAGAAAGGTGGGGAGGTTACTTCTGGGTTATTTATGAGTGATGTGGGACTGTGTAGTTTTACAAATAGGATTATGAAGCTATTATTAATATAATATAACATTTTTGTTACTCTTAGGCCAAAGAAGGACAAGGAAGGAGCTCAAACAACCCAAGTACTGAACCCTCTCCTCAGGAAGTCGTTCCTCTGTCTGAGATAAAGGGTTCAACCTCCTGACCTTATTACCGCACCATCAGACACAGCAGGGTAAGACTGTGGTCGCAGGAGCCAGGATCCTTGTTTACGTTGTAATTTAGGGGTGTAATAGTAGAATGGGGGGGGGGGGGGGTGCTTTGTAGGAGGGACTGACCAGCTTCAGGAGTGAGGCTGAGGTGTGTAAAAGGTGAGTAGGTGTGGTCTGTAGGGGCTGATTCTGACCTCTGAGTCCTCTGCTGGGATTAGAGTCTGCCGCTATGTTGCCCGGTGTCTTCATCTGAGATGGACTGGGAGGATATTTTTATTCTGCAACAGAGAAAGACTTTGAAAAGGTCAAACAGACAATGTGATGGGTACAACCGAGGCAACCTCAGCACCACAACAACAACAACATGGACGACCTTGGTGACCCACCACAGAGCACACGTCCAAGAGCAAAGAAACATGTATCTGGATTAATGGGAATGAAACGTTTGACTAAATACACGATTTCTGTTTGGTCACTTGAAAAGCGTTGACATTTGTCATCCTTATGATCCCACTATTTTCTTTTACTTTGACATTTATTAGAAGTCGTGAAACTTAAATTCATCTCTTTAAGGCAATGAATGGATGAGTTGTAACATGCGTCCATTATCTTACTGTACCGTCAGTGGAATTGTCTTCTACACAGATTTAAAATAAAACCATCTCCAACGGATTACACCAATTGTTATATATATTAATATTGATCATTTTATTTGTATTAGGCCTATAAAGTTGTAATCTGCCATTTTGAAAAACGATGTACTGTATATTCTGGCAACCCGCCTTCTCCAGTGAACCGCCTCCTCCCCAAACCGGACACAACTTTACTGGGCAAAAAGGCCTGTTTAATCCAAAAAGTCTCATACTGAAAATAACACGAGAAACCTGGGAGGAATCGACGGTCCTATCCCACGAGAACCTGTCTCTCCTTGCCCGAGCCACATGGCTGAAAGAGCCCTGATTGAGTGGAGAAGCAGGCTATTCAAGCCCTGCTTCTCCACCTGTTCCTCGGGTGCTCTGCATTTTGTTAATTGGCCCCCGCTCCAACGCCCGCAATGGCGCCATCTGGGGGTAGACTGCTTCCAGGGGTGCTGGGCCGGATCCGGGTTGCCACACTCCTCCACCCTTTGATGAAGCTTCGGGGCCTCGTGTTGGAGCGGCGGTCCTGCCTGAAGCGGAGCTGCTCCCGCTGCGTCGTCGCCCGCTGCGTCGTCGCCCGCTGCCTCGTCTCCGGCTGTGTCGAGGCTGCTTTGGAGGCTGGCGTTCACTCAAAAAATGGTCCGTAGCTTGGTCGAGTCCTCGGTCGATTCTCCGCCATATGTGGCGACCCGGCCCCAGGAATGTCTACCACTCAGGAAATCAACATTTGCGTTGTAGTAGCAGAGAATGGCCTGCGGGGCAGTATGTACATTGTTAAATACATGAATAGGCTTGGATTTAGTAGTAATATGGAGGTTTCATATTTTTACAAAATGGATTATGTGAACATTGCTGAATAACAATCATGTATATTAAATGTATTGCAGGAGTTTAGCTTGACACTAACCAAGTGAAAGGACAATCAAATGAACCGCACCAAACATGTAGAAGTCAATGTGGGATTTTAATATATAAACAAAAACACTTGACAGAAATGTAATACAATTTTATAAAGGAAAGCAGAGGAAAACATTTTACAAATTAATCTTTTCGAAATGTCACCACCATTCCGAAAGCAAGTGAAGAGGTTTGTGTAAAAGCAGTCCTCCCTGACCAGCTCTGTCCCTGACTCTAAGCCCTGACTCTCAACCCTAACGCTAAACCCTCTGAGGGCAGGAAGACGCGCCTTCAGTGTAAAGATTTGAACCAGAGAGAAGGAAGAAAAGAGGAAGCAGTAGAGAGTAGTGAAGTAGTGAGGTTAGTGACAGACGTGAGGGAAAGGCGTGTGGAAGCACACGGTTATATGTGGGGTCAAGAAGATCACTCCCACTGGAGGTCAGTGATCCATCAGCCTCAGACTGCTGAGCTCAGCAGGTCTTCTGGAGGACAAGGCTCAGATGAACTGAGGAGACGGGACCAGCAGGATGTCAGGATCAGGGCGGGTTTAGCTCAGGTGTGTCCACCCCCGACCAAACAGGATCAGGTGAGGTTCAGCTCAGGTGCGTCTGCCCGGACCAAACAAGGACATTGATTAGGTTCATTATTCAAAAGATGCAACATTATCTGAACCAAAGATAAGTCATTAAGGAGCAGGCAGGCTTTAGGGCGCCTTGCTCAAGGACACATCACTGTATTCTGAGGACTTGAATCCGGCACCATTGGTTTGAGAGTTGAAACCCCAACCCCCTACCTAGTCCACCATGTCCAGATAATGCAAACTTATGAGGAATCCTTGATGGTAGAGTGCTGGTGATCCTCAGGATTTTCCTTCCAGATGTACGGCTTCTCCATCAGTCCTCCAGATTCCTGGTCTGGTTAGAAACGCAATTTGTCTCTGATGTAAGGTAACAAACACAGTAGTACTTTGTAATGAAAGGTAACAAACACAGGAGTAGTTGGGCTCTAATATCAGGTAACAAACACAGTAGTAGATGGGCTCTAATGCAAGGTAACAAACACAGTAGTAGATGGGCTTTAATGTGAGGTCACAAACACAGGAGTAGCTGGGCTCTAATAACAAAGTAGCAGCTGTAGTTTGTCTGGTAAACAACCACAATAGTATGCCGGAACTTGTACTGGACAAACTAATCCTGCGTTACAACAAGTCCACTGTTTATTTTAGGCAAACTTACGAGGATCCTGGTTGGTGGAGCGATGTCTTCCTCCCGAGTCTTGGCTCCTCCATCAGCTCTCCACAGCCAGAGTCGTGGTCTGGAACAAACAGAGCGAGTCTGGCCCCAAAGTCTGGTAACGAACATGTAGTTGGTCTTATTTTTAAGCCCTTTATTCCCGGTTTGTTTGGTTAATACAAACTTACAATCCTTGTTTGTAGAGTGATGTTCATCCTCCAGATTCACGGCTCCCCTACCAGCTTGCCTCCTCTCCAGGAACACGTTCTAGTAAGAAAACACAGCGGTAGTTGGTTAACGCATAACAGCTGTATTTTGCCCTAGTCAACCATGTAACTAAAAACAAACTTACGAGGAATCCTTGTTGGTCGATTCCTAGTCGTCCTCCAGCGTCTCAGCTCCTCCAGCAGCTCTCCTCAGACAGACTCCTAGTCTGGAAAAACAGCGGAAGTCTTGCTTCAACATGTGGTAAAACAGATGTAGTCGTCTGGTATATATGGTACAAACGCCGGTAGTTTGTGGTAGCAGTGAGTGTGATGATCACTTCCGAGTCAAGCTCCATCTACCCCATGACAGACGTCCTTCACCAGGCAGGTCCTTCACCAGGCAGGGCCTCCACAAGGCAGGGCCTTCAGCACGACTCCTCCAACAGCTCCTTCAGCACGGGTCCTCCATCAGCTCGGCTCCTCCATCAGCTCCTTCAGCACGGCTCCTCCAGACATGGATTCCTGGTCTGGTTACAAACCCAGTTCATCTCAGCAGTAAATCACCTGGTGACGCAACACACCCCACCTCCTGCATCTGAGGTTCACTTGTAAAATGGAATACAAATTTAAACACTTAAATTAGACAATGTCTGCAGATTGTCGCATTCAGCAATTCATCCACTACGGTCGTAGGAGCACTAGTAACATTAATGGCTCATATGACTACTACATAACCCCCGTATGAATTAACTAAAATCACAGCTTGGCACAGATTTAAAGTCATAAGATGATCAAAACTAGACCTAAACTACCGTGGATTTTAGTGTTTCAGACGAGCTTGGTGATGGTTACCCTCTGGTCCGGTGCTGTGGGCCCCTGGTCTCCAGCCTCAGTCTCCGGTCCACCCTGGCACCACAAGCCTCTGGTCCCTAGCCTCTCAGCCTCGCCGTTCAGCTACAGCAGCAGGTTTATATCAGCATTTGCCCAACAATAAACTTAATTGACTCATCCGAAACAGTGTTGCACAATTAATTGAACTATTATTTTATAACTCAAGGCCAGAAAAGACTTGAGACCAGACATGAGCATCCCGTTTTCGGGAATGAAGACAGAGCTGTCCACAAGTTTAAGGAAGTGGTTCAGGCCATGCATTGAAACTGACCTGAGAAGACTACTCACACAGAGCACTGACCTGTTCTGGAGGACGGAGGTCTGTCTCTTGGTGAGGAGGTGGAGGTCTGGCTCTGGGTGAGGAGGTGGAGGTCTTGCTCTGGGTGAGGAGGCAGACAAACTACATGTTACCTTTTTAACCTTGTACAGTTCTAGACTAGAGTATCTTCTATTGTAACATGTGGGAATGACTGCCATTATTTTAGCTTTGATATTATGAAGTTGGTAACTGAACCAAAGTCGTTGTTTAACGTCATTCCATTGGGTAGCGTTTAACTTCTGTGGCAATTAATGACAGCAGATATTTAGAACGTACAAAAGTTGAAGTAACAAAGAACTCTAAGCAGTATCGATATTAAATCAAATATACTCAGCCATATTCAGGTGCTGGGTTCCGTTGAAGAAATGTCAAATTAGCTTCCACCTTGAAATGATTTTCAGCCTCCCCTGATGTCAAAAATGGGCCCGCAAGTAGAACGCCGTTTTGTACGCAGTGAGAGTCCCGTCACGTCATCGTGGTTAAAAGTACGGTGCAACCATCGGAATTTATCAACATATTGTACGACGTACGCATCAGTATGTATTTAATATCAGACTTAAGTTGTTTAAGATAGGGGCAACAATTCCCAATCGAAACCGACTGAAATAGAATAGGAAACGGCTCGAGGTTACGCAAATACAATCCAGAACGTTCCGCCAGATTCCCTCAGGGGACTCCAGTCCAACAAACTGCCAGGTGGTTTCTTATGGTTGTCAAGACTACAACGTTCTATGCTAACCATTGGGACTAAATCAAGTGACCGCACTCAGAACCTTCCACGGCGGGAAGCACAAACCGTCCGACTGGAATCCGAACATTCCGGCCGGAACCAACCAAAGAAAAAACAGAACCAGTGCCTCACCTTGAGCTGAACGGAGGAAGATCCTGAAGTCCAGCGATGGTCTTCATTAAAACACAGCCAACAGACTTACCTTGAGGAGATCTGTTTGTTGCTGTTGGTCATTACTATTCAGTGTACCTTTACATTATTATGCACCCAGTGTGTACAAGTTATATCACTCAAAACCATACGAAGAACCAAACTACCATGTACGTCCCACAACAACTTTAAAACTAAAATCATTCAATACAAAACCGTGTATACATTTTACAATTATCTAGATTATTCCGGGTATAAACCATACAGAGCAAATCTAAACGTTGAGCAGAGAGCCGACCATAGCCCTGCAACGTCACCCTGACCGCCTCATCACCAACAGCAAATCATGGGCATCATCGTGGGCATCCGAGTGAAAGGACTGCCCATAATAAAAAGAAGCCCAATTCCTGAACTATCCAACCATCTTCATGGTTTAAAGATTAACAGACTGGACATTCCATTGTGTTCTAATCACCTTAGTCTGCTCCCTCGTTACTTATAAAACTCTACATCTCCATCACTAGAGTGTTGCATCCTACTCATGGGGGTGTGGTCTGAGTGAGCAGAGATACATGCTGGGATACAGTGCTGTCTGAAGTCTTCAGTTCTATAGACACGCCCCTCAGGAGAAACCAAGTGTTTAAGAAACTGTCGTGACATCAGTTTCATGAGCTGGAATATCCTTCAAGATGGCACCAGGATTCTCATGAGAACGGTCAAGAGAAAGATGTGTGGGTTCTTCCCCTCAGCCAGTGGAACACAACAACGGTCTTCATCAGGGTACCATGGAATACCATTGAAACAGTCTCCTCTTTATACCTTGAAGCCCCAGTGAAGGTTTCCACAGGGCTCTCCATCAATCCGGCCAGGTAGGAAGAGCCGACTCATTACAGGTCTGATGGTCATCTTGAAAATCCATTTAGGTCCCTTTCCAACGTCAGACTCTCCTTGTGGAATTCCTTTTGGTGTCAATCCTCCATTGATCCTGATTGGTGTAGTCCTAATTTGAAGTCACTGATCTGAACACGCCGCTTGCATCCTTTTACACTCGAGTTGGATACTCTCCTTCCTGCCCAGTGTGTTGGATATCGCTCTGGAGCGTCGCTCAGGGCTCTTCATGTCTACTGGAGGCCCTTGAGTAAACGTGTGGCCGTCCATCAGGCATGATTTAGTTGACCATTCCAATATCCCAAGCCAATCACACAGACCCCCGTATGAACATTATCACGGTCAAAGCAAGCCGGACACACATAGAACCCAGGCCAGGCACGTAGAACCCCATGCCAGGTGAGAGTGGGAGACACACAGTAGAACCCTCAAAAATCTTCCATCTCATGTCAAACACACACACACACACACACACCACTGAGCCATAAAAGGCCAAACAATCATGCAGGGTAAACACCTCATGCCAAATAACATTCCATCATCCCCCCCCTCCCCTCCCCAGGCCTCCTGCCAGGGCACCCATACCAGAACAACCAATTTCTCCAGAGATGTAAATTATGCACAACATTCTTCAGTGGCGTCCCACATTGGTGATGGATTATGCTTTACGTCTCCAAAATATGTCCCAGGTTGATTCAACGTCTCTGAAGTCATGTCTTTGTAGTCAAGTGGTTTCCTGAATGAGGGGCCTTCACAGATGCAAACGGTGCAGCTTTAGTCAGCCTGAGGACAGGAAGGAGGTCATCTGTTCAGAAGACCACCCAGTGGAGGGGGGGTGGCTCTTGAGGAGCAGGATCCATATGGGGATGGCCCCAAATAAGACCTTGGAAATGAAACCTTTCTGAGGAGTGACGATGCCTGGAGGGGACTGTTGAATGTGTTCCATGGTTCTCTGTCAGACTGAAGTTGTGTTTTAGCCGTTGAGATGAGGAGCCCCCTCACCTCCCCCTGGTGTTTCTCCTTCTGAATCCCTGTCTCCATCTTTAAGAACATTCCAGTCCATGTAACTGACGTCACGACAGATTCTCAAACACTCCGTTTCCCCTGAGGGGGCGCGTCTACAGACCTGTAGACTTCAGACAGCTCTGTATCCCAGTATGCACCTCTGCTCACTCAGACCTCACCCTCATCAGTAAAGCAACACTCATGTGATGAAGATGCAGAGCTCAGGAGAGTAGAATGAAAGAAGACTGCAGATGTCAGAACCCAACCCATTGCTCCAGCTTACAACAATAACTTGGAGCCTGTAACCATTTTAACAAATCATTAAAACCAACATAAACCAAACACCCAAGTAACCCATGAACCAATAAAACATCCTTACTACGCAGATCAACCTTCAGGTAACAGGTTACCTCACCAGGAAGCCAAAATACATCAATGTGCCCAAGAGTAATGAGATATTAATGACTTACAGTTTGCAGTTCATCTTCATGGTTAAGTTGGGATACTCACAGAACTGCAGTTAAATATCCATGATAGACCTTTGAAGGAAGGAACAGTTTACTCATGGTCCAAATGAGAGTTAAACCACCACAATCCCCGATTCCCCTTCACACATTAGCAGTGACTTATATTCAACATACAAGTCACGTCAGTTGTGCTTTGCAACACAATTCTACTCACATCAGGTTCAGATGAGATGCTCCTCTTTACCTCAAAAAGTCTCTAACCTGTGAAACAGGAAGAGATGTTAAATAAGTCACAACAGACCTCAACAAAACAGTACACACACACGTTCTGGTTTCTGTGAACACAACAACATACGTTTGGGAGACGCTACACTGCCAAACAGTGGAAGACACCACTGTACCGTCCGGCTCCCTCTCAAGTGAAACGCACCAGATGCAACCAATTAACTAATTAAGAAAACCACTTGGCAGGCGAGCTGCGGCAGCCAATTAGTAAAACTCAATGCAGGTTCCGCGCCCTGTGGTCTTTTTGGTAACAGTGAGAGGCTATTTCAGCTCTGTGTTTGATCATAAATGACCTCCTTCATTTTAATTAAAGGGATGAGTCGGATTTAGATTCGTACTTCAAAACGAAAAAAAGTCCTTACTGTGCGACACACACACACAAACGTGAAGGTAATGTAACCTTCATACACCGGACTTTCAAACCCAAAGGATGGCAAGGCACACAGTTGCAAATAGGTTTTTAACAACATTCATTCCCCCACAGTGTCAGATAAGTGCCAAACATACAGAGGAGGCCAACCCCAAATATCTGAAAATAGTAAAAAAAAAAAATCAAAACCAATTCCAAAAACAAATAATTCAATCAAAATAATCAATTATTAAATATTCTCTATAATAAATCAAGTATATTCAAAATCAAAAACCGGTACTTCAAATAATGTCAATAAATCACATAATCCATTGACAAAATAAATGCAAATTAAACTCAATCACTGAGTATATTTAACCATAATTTACAACATGATGGAATAATCACCTCAGTAGATAATTAGCATCTCGTGGAGAGCTGAGCACCCTGCTCAACACAGACAACCTCTTCTGGCAACAGCATACAGCAGACTGTCAGAAGGACAGCAGCTCAGCCCTTTTATACCCCATGGCCCCTCCCACTAGACAGGCTCAATCAACAGGGGGATTATAATACTGTGGCATTTTGCAGGTCAACCATGAATAAACTCATCAAATATACAGCATGCATGTTAAAGTTCATTTCAACTTTTAGATCAGTGATTTTCACTAGTGCATTTAGGCTTGTCGCTCATCAATGTCCAATGTCAATGTTCAGTGTCCTCCTTTGACGCAAGGAAAAATGGTTTGGCCCAAATTGGGCCAATCAGTGGCAGCAGGTGTTTCCTGACACCATATTTAAACCCCTCAGCCCCACCGCAACTCTTTTAGTCTGCAGTACGGAGCCATGGTGAGAGGGAGAGATTGTTTGTGAGTGTGTGTGGCTTGAATAAAGAGCTTGTATGTATATTGTATGCTTGAAGGTTTGCTGTTCATGCACTATCCATCAATGCGCGCTATTGCCGGGCAGTTAACCAGACAGGGACAGTGGTCAAACTGTCACATACGCACACACCACAGATGCACACAATATTGATACACACAACATATAGATACAAACCATATGCACACACAAACGACAGATACAAACCATAGGTATACACCACAGAGATATACACACACCATAGTTACACACCAGTGTGTATAACACCCAGGTGACCTTGGGTGTTTTGAAAGGCGCCTCTAAATTAAATGTATTATTATTATTATTATATAGATACACACCATAAGGATAAACACACCAAATAGACACACACCAAAGATGAACTTAATATAGATACAAACTATATAGATACCCCCCCCCCCCACACACACACACACACACACACACACACACATACATTCTAGTCACTAAATACTACTCCCCCTTCTCTTTTCTCCTTCTCCCCTCTAATCCTTTTCTCCTCTCATTCCGTCTCTCTTCCACGCATATCGCATTTTTATTGCCTCTACTCAAGAGAATAGATTTGGGTGGAGATTTCTAGGATTCATAAACATCCGGGGCTTAGCCCAGAGTGAAAATGAAAATGCTGCGCGCCAAATGTATGTGTATGCTTTATTGTGCATGCAAACTTTTTCATAATGCTTTATCTAAATAAACGAAATATGCTGTTTATTATAGCTTTAAATAGCTACCTGACTGCTATGCTGCTTATCCCCAAATGTCTAAAGTTCCATTCAAGTTAGTTAAGCAAATTAATACAAGTGAGGCAGACCTTACACACACACACACACACACACACACACACACACACACACACACACACACACACACACACACACACACACACACACACACACACACACACACACACACACACCTGACTGGGGATAGGATAGGTTAATACACTTGAGGTGGTAAACAGGTTGTTGTTTATTCTCTTGCCAGAAGGACTATGTCTATCTAGACTAGGCTACTTATAAATGTTGATGAATATTTTTATTTTATCTTTTAAATTTTCATTTAAGATCATATTCGGGGCTAATTAAATAACATCCGAGGCTTTAGCCCCAAATAAAACAGCATAGGGACGCCACTGCCTTAAGCTAACCTATTTATCCACGATAGCAGACACTTAAATAATAGTTATAATTGCATGCAACTTATTTATCTCAACGAAATTTCAAATAGTGTACTAGATACATACAAATATATATAAAGGACAATATACAAAAATGAAATGGCTAAAGTTAATGCAAAATTATGATGCAGTCGAGTACAAACAGTCTACTCTCATTGCAGTCTTTGGAAGTTAATTCTGACTGATATACTGTTATCTTCCACAGCATGACGTAACAAATCTCAGGAAGTGGTGGCGCTCCACTGTGTTGGAGAATCTCCATACTGAAGGGTATAGTTCTTCTGAAGCAGATGTGCTGTGAATTCCAATATTAACACAACCGTAACAATGACCTCCTAGAACAACTATTTGTGTGTGTGTGTGTGTGTGTGTGTGTGTGTGTGTGTGTGTGTGTGTGTGTGTGTGTGTGTGTGTGTGTGTGTGTGTGTGTGTGTGTGTGTGTGTGTGTGTGTGTGTGTGTGTGTGTGTATAGTCATTGCAGACGGTTTGCTCATTTCACGGAGGAGGGCAGAGACATGGCAAGAGGAACTCTACCACCTATCTTCGGTATCCCGAGGAAGCGAAATGGAGGAGACATAATATTTGTCTTTTCTTTGTTTCTTTATTTTTTTATTGGTTTGTTTGAAGAGAAGAGCAGAAAATAAAATTGATAATAATGGATACCAATTCCAAGAAAAACATTATTTGAAACGAAATGAAATCATATAATGATGGTTATTAAGCACACAATATACACTGCAAGAAAAAAAAAATGCAGAGGTTTTTTGCAAAGCAAACAATTTCTGTTCCCTCTTTCTTCATTTGTCACGTGAAGTTGTTCCCCATTTTGTTATACTTTTCCATCATTGCCAGTACGTATTTTTTTTTATTAGATCAATATTAATTTAAACAAAAATAAATAAATATAAAGAGAAAAGTCGACTCTCTCTAACTTTCAATTCAATCTAAGCATTACAAAAAAAAAAATTATAACTCGTATTTTAAATGACCAAAGTCAATCAAACATCCGTGGTGTAAAATGCAACATTGTGTTTTTACACTTGGGGGAGTAAGGAAAGGGTGTCCGTTGTCTTCTTTACTAAACCATGTTCATTGGGCCAGTAACTGATAAGCCATCTTCAAAAAAATGTAGGTCATGTTTATTGTGAAGGAATTAGGATGTGTATTGCTGTCATTGTTATTATTCTCATCCTTATTAGAGAAAGAATAATAATTATTTTCTCTTTCTGTTCCAGAGAGATTATCTTCTAGCCCACTTTGGAGCATTTGGATCACATTAGGAGTCCTAGGGGTTCTAATTATCATTTTAATCATCACCATATTACTTTTTTAATACCTCCTGACTGTATGACCGGTACCATCAGACACAGCAGGGTCAGACTGGGTCGTAGGGGCCAGAATTCAACGTTCACATGTCATTTATGTTTCTTTATTAGGCCGGGCTATTTCCTCTATTATCTCTTTGTTAAATCATTAATCTTGTTGGGTTGGATTCTTCTCTTGTTTTTTCCTTCCTCATACTGTTTCACCTTTTACCGGAAGGTGTTCAGAAAGGTACCAAAGCAAGGTGGTGCACACCCACACCCACACCCACACACACACACACTTTGTGTCTCCTTCGCGTTATTCTTGTTGGCCAGAAGGTGAACTACATCGAGGTGGATTCACTGCCCCCTAGTGGCTCCACATGCAATAAGTAACAACACATGGCTTTGATTAACAGACAGATGCGCATTATTTCAACGCTACTTACAGTGAATACTGATATGAGATCAAGGAGCAGGTAAGGGATAGACAGTGAGTCCTGATATATGTGATTAAGGAGCAGGTAGGGGATAGACAGTGAATACTGATATATGTGATTAAGGAGCAGGTAGGGGATAGACAGTGAATACTGATGTGATTAAGGAGCAGGTAGGGGATAGACAGTGAATACTGATATATGTGATTAAGGAGCAGGTAGGGGATAGACAGTGAATACTGATATATGGGATTAAGGAGCAGGTAGGGGATAGACAGTGAATACTGATATATGGGATTAAGGAGCAGGTAGGGGATAGACAGTGAAAACTGACACATGCGACTACATGTGATACAGAAAAATTTGGATCCATCGAGATGGATAGTAACTTTATGGTTAATTAACAAATACAAATCATAAACAGATGCACGTATCTTTAATAACTTGACGGAGAGATGAGCAACGTTTGCTACAGTCCACTGGGTAGGCTAGTAGACTGATCTATCCAGCACACATCTAGGTGGACACGCCCACCTGTGATGTCATAAGGGGCCGATTTCCAAAACGGCTTGTAACGGCTAATCACACCACACCTGGTGGCATGTCATGGGACCTTTAACTCTCTGCGTTGTCCTCGCCCCAGGATCACCAACCCCGTAGCTGCCTGCCATCCACCCCGTGTGCTCCTCTACCTGCCCAGCTGCCTGGAATCCACCCTTGCCTGTCCATCTCCTGTTGTTGTTCCCTGCCTCCTGCAGGTCGTCCTGTCCACCAACATGGCAGAGACCAGCATCACCCTGAACGACGCGGTGTACGTCATCGACTCCTGCAAGTAAGAAACCCGGTCATGATGTTTCTGAATGTGTCTTTGTATTGACGGTGTATATACTTTTGGTTTTGACCCAGTGTCTGAAAGCAGGCCACCTATATAAGGTGGCCTGTGTTCTATTATGTGCCTTTGGTTGCACCATGTACAGCACTTTGGCCAATGAAAACAGTTTTTAAATGTGCCTTATGAATGGATTTTACTTACTTACTTACTGTGGGGATTGTTGATGTTTCCTTGGGGTTGGTCCACCAGAAGTGGACGCTGTGGACAGCAACGACGAGCTGCCCTCTCTGGGACGCCCCGTGGCCCACCGGGGAGCCCCGCCTGGGCGAGATGATGGTCATGGGAGGCATCTTCAAGGGAGCGTCCTGCTCCCACCATAACCGCTCGTTTACATATCATAGAGGAGGGAGGAGGGGAAGAGGAGGAGGGAGACAAGGAGGTGAAGAAGGAGGAGGAGGCGGTGGAGGTGGTGGTGGTGGAAGAGGAAGAGGGGGAGGGGGGAGGGGATGATGATCATGGGAGGCCTCTTCAAGTGAGCGTCCTGTTCCCCACCACCAGCGCTCATTCCCGTCTATTCTGTATCTATGTTTGAACACTGCGTCCAGTAGCCAAACTCATTTGAGTTACTAGTGCTTGTATTGAAGTTACTCGTCGCTTTTCCAACAGTTACCTGTTAGTATTTTAATCAGTGACTTTATATTGTTGATCCTTGCTTCGTTAGATGAGTACTAGGCCCTGTCCCATTCCTCTCCCCTTAACGAGAACACTTCCCTCCACAATAAAGAGTGAAGTGATAGTGAAGATCGTTCCCTATGAAATGTGACACTACTATAATTAATATTATGCAAATTAGCGTAGTGATCGTGCTCCCCTACGTCACGCGCAGCACCGACGTGTCAACACTACAGGAAGGAGCCTACTACTATTTTCGTTCACGTTTGAAAATGTCACCCTTGTGTCGAAAATAAGACAACCTACACATTCAGGTCGTACAGTTAAATCCAGTCTACGGATAAATAATTTAACATAATGTCTAACAGTTTGAGAAAAACATGGAAAAATAGCCGCTTGCTGAGTTCGCAACGTGTCCTGGGTCATACGTGATACTCCCTTGGCTGTAAGTGAGGTACCGAGCTGGCGAGCTGCCAAGGGACTTTAAGGGGAAATAGGCCCTCTCTCTTGCCCCTAAGTATTGGATCACCCTACCCCTCAGAGGGAACGCACAACTTCTAGGGCTAGGGCTCAAATCTAGGGCTAGGGGGAATAATAGGATGGGGCCCTAGTTACTATTGCAGCCCTTCTAGGCGCTATAAATGTTATACGATGTGGTTTGAATTAAACAACACATGACCAAACCAGCAATTTTAGAAATCAACTCCATTCTAGTCTTCACTTCTGGTGTGTGTGTGTGTGTGTGTGTGTGTGCGTGTGCGTGTGCGTGTGCGTGTGCGTGTGGGTGAGGAACTTCTGTGAGCAGAAGCGCCTCAACACGTCCACCCTGAGGATGACCCTGGAGGCCAAGGTCCAGCTGGAGGACATCCTCACCATCTCTGGCTTCCCTGAAGGTGATTGGTTCACGTCCCCCCTTGCCCCGCCCACCGCAGTCTCTTCTAGGGTCTGGAATCAGCCGGGACGATGCGATATGAAAAGCCGTTGTGTGAATACTGAGATTCTGTAAATATTGTGGTACGGTATTTCAATCTTTTTGGAAGGTTTATGTTGTGGTTTCTGTTCTACAGGTCCTCAATGCAAATGGACGATTGTCGAGTACGCATAACATTAAACGATACTCTATTGAGCAATGTTGTCAGAGAGACACAAATCAGTACTTTCCTATAGAGCGCACTCCATAGGAAGGTACTGACTTGTGTCTAACTGACAACGTTGCTCAATCAAGTATCGCTTAATCAAAGAGTCCCGATTCTCCCATGAATGGATTGCTATTCCCCCAGCCCCTGCTTGCTCTGCCCTGAGTCAAACCCCTGCATCCAGACATCGTGGCTCTGTTGCTTTTCTTGCATTTCATCGACATTTGGCCTCTGGATGGAGTTTTAGTCTTCAGGTAGTCGGTCTGAAATGTTGGTCATCGTATGACGTGTGTCTAACCTGAGAACCATGAGTGTGTTTATCAGAGGGTCTGATGAGCCGGGTGTTGAACGCGGAGGGGGCAGACAACGGTCTGGATGTGGGGGTCAGCCTGTTGACCTTTGGGCTCCTACCCCAACGGGAGCTTCTACATGGAGAAGCGGGGGATCCTGACCCCGGAATGAGGCGACACCCTCATCCACAAGACCTCCGTCGACTGTCCTTCAGCAGCCAGGACACGACCTTCCCCTCGCCCTGCTTCGACTTCGGGGAGAAGGTCAGCAGATATTTGCGTTCTCAAAATGACAAAACATCTGCATTGTATATTAACAGAAAAAAATTTATCAAAATTGAAGCGATCGATAATCTGGGAAACTACAAAAATCACAGCACCTCATTGGTCCCAAAATGGATCAAGAAAAATATGAAAATGGTTTGATTTTGATTGACAAGGGGTGTGTGTGTGTGTGTGTGTGTGTGTGTGTGTGTGTGTGTGTGTGTGTGTGTGTGTGTGTGTGTGTGTGTGTGTGTGTGTGTGTGTGTGTGTGTGTGTGTGTGTGTGTGTGTGTGTGTGTGTGTGGTACTACCTGGAGGAGTGCATTCAGCTAGGGTGAGGAGGGAGGAGATGAGGACGTAAGGAAACCTTTGCACCATGTAACGTGAACTACCATCTAAGGGCCTGGTGCATTACCACAGGCCTGCTGTCTCTGAACCAATCAGACAGCAGAGTTCGCCAGATAGGCGAACCTTTTTACTTACTTTTTTTTTTGTATATGCGTGTGTGGTTAAAAAAGTCAGACTCCACTGTTGTGTGTGTGGTAATAAACTCTCCACACACTGATGAAGGGGTGAATGGAGACTCCACTGTTGTGTGTGTGGTAATATCCTCCCTCCACACTGATGAAGGGGTGAATGGAGACTCCACTGTTGTGTGTGGTAATATCCTCCCTCCACACTGATGAAGGGGTGAATGGAGACCCCACTGTTGTGTTGGAGGTAACGTCTCCAGAAGACTTGGAGGATTTAAACTGAACTAACGGGAAGAATCGTCTGAACACACGAGAACGTTCATTTGACGCACTGAGTAGTTTATTAACATTATGATTTATGAACAATTACAAATCAGAAGACATCTTTAATGACTGAACATGTTGACTTGTTCCCAACAGAACACAAAGAAACGATCATCCGTTGAAAGTAATTTACAACATTGTTACCCTTTCCCATAGAACTCTTATCATCATTCATGATTATGTTGTTAAATCTGCTTTAAATCACGTTCCATGTCAGGCATGGCAAAATATAAACTGATTTTGGATTCCTTTAAAACGATGTTGAAAATATATAAAATAATGTAGTAAAATAACACTCAATAAACATTTAAAACATATTTTACATTAGAAAGTAAATCTTTGTACAACCTCCTTAACCCAAAGGAAGATCTTCCTTTCATGGTTTATGCTGAACCTTCCAGAAGCCCAATAAAATGCAGCATTTGGAGTTCAGTGGAGTATTTAAATCAATCACAAAGTGTTGTACTTCCACTGAACGGGTTGACCCCTCAGAGCACCAACAGCTGCTGCTCAACAACCCGATGCACTACAGGTACGTCCATGGGTCCACAGGTATTCAAACGTCCCCCTAACAGCTGGTCCTTAACAACGTCAGGACTGTGAGGACCTCCCAGACCCAAGCGGCCCCCTCTAATCTGACGCTCAGCAGCCCAGCTGAACACAGAGAGGGCTGAGAGATGAACCACGAGAGACACTGATGTTACCTGCTGCTTACCACCGGCACACAGACCTGATGTGGGTTTAGATCCATGAAGGATGTGTGTGTGTGAGTGCATGTCTGTGTAAATAAGTCTGTGTACGTGTGTGTGTGTGTGTGTGTGTGTGTGTGTGTGTGTGTGTGTGTGTGTGTGTGTGTGTGTGTGTGTGTGTGTGTGTGTGTGTGTGTGTGTGTGTGTGTGTGTGTGTGTGTGTGTAAATAAGCCTGTGTACGTGTGTGTGTGTGTATTTATAGAGTGCGATGTGTTTGTTTGTGTGTGCTTGTGTGTGTTTATAGAGTCATGAACGATGTGTTTGTTTGTGTGTGCGTGTGTGTTAATTTCTATGTACATATGTGTTTGTAGGTTTGGGTGTGTTTATGACTGTTTACATGTGCGTGCTTTTCCATGTGTCTTTTTGTGTGTTTGTGTGTCTACAATGGACACTCACAGAGACGCTGAGGAACCACTCTTATACAACATAAACCCAGGGAGGAGGACCTCCTGGGTGAAGGAGGCCTGGAAGGTGTGGATGAGTGCCAGTGTGTCTGAGGACCCTCCTCCACCTGGGGACACTCTGTAGAAGGACAGAGAGCCAGCGGGCCGGTCCAGATACACCCCTACTCTGTTAGAGTGAGGGGGGGGGAGACGTATGGTTGTTCTACTACCGTTGTGACGGGCAGTGTAGGGAGCAGCGTCATCGTCGTCATAACATTCAAGACTCCAGGACTTGTTGTTCAATCCAAGCCTGCTGTCAGTACTCACTCCTCTCCTTGTCATTCCTCTGTATACCACTCCTATAACAACCCGTCCTCCCCACTCTACCTCCCAGTAGCAGCGGCCAGGCAGACCCTCTCTACCCAACACCTGGGGGCAGGCGTCAAACCTCTCTGGGTGATCCGGATACGACTGGTCCTCTTTAACCCGCGTCACCTTCCTGCTGTCCTCAGACAGAGAGAGTACTCTGTGGGCTGTGTTTGGGTCCAGTGTGAGTTCACAGGCATCTGACGGGAGGAACATGATTAGGCTGCTAAACCAATATTATTAATTATAATTATCATCAACATCATCGTCATCATTATTAAATAAACAGCATCTCCAGCTCTAATTTAAATCTAAAATGAAACACATGCATCATTCAAAACATGTTAATATGATTATTATGTGCCATAGCTAATGTAATGACCGGAATTAAAACAAAATTATAATTATTATAATAGTGACAAGATGATAGTTTAATTTAATAGTTTTTTAATATAAAATAGACATGCAATTATGATTAACAGTATTCTGATTATTATGGTGTTATGTCCAATGTTGTAAAATCATCACTCATGATATAATCACATTATGTTAATGTTTATATATGTAAGATACATGATGTCAGTCATCAGCTTCATTCCCAGATATCTGAATGAACAGACGTCACCTCCTTCTGTGTGGATGGACTTTCCCTCTCAATAGTCAGTGTGCTTTGTGATGAATCAAACAGACACTTACACTTCTTTAGAGCTGGTTTCAGCCTCCACACTCCACCGTGCTCCACACTGGGGGGGAAACAAAGTGAGAGCAGCATGTTGAAACATACGCCTTCATCATCTGCTGTCTCATCGCTTTCTACACAACATAAATTACAGCTGCCTTTTCAAACCACTTCATCTAGCAGAGGGTTGAATCCTTGTAGGAGGCATTGTCTCTGAATGGTGAGCTGTCCTCTCCATACCTGAGAGTGTCCAGTCTCCAGCGTGGATCCTCCAGTCCAGCAGAGAGCAGCGCAGCTCCTGAGTCTCCTGGGTGATTGTAGCTCAGGTCCAGCTCTGTCAGATGGGAGGGGTTGGAGCTCAGAGCGGAGGCCAGAGAAGCACAGCCTTCCTGTGTGACCAGGCAGCCAGACAACCTACACACACACACACACACACACACACACACACACACACACACACACACACACACACACACACACACACACACACACACACACACACACACACACACACACACACAAACACACACCTTTGTTTATTCTATCTGGAAGAGAATATTTCTTACTGAAGTAAACAGATTAATAAAGTATTAATTCCATATGATGGACAACTTAAAGCTTTATGATTTAATTCAGATCACAGCCCGTCTAGAGCCACCATCACCGAGCCTCATGTCTACACTTATGGCAACTCCTCAGAGTTACATAACATATAACACATAACATCCATAACATACAGACAGCAACCCCTAACCCTAACCCTCACATGAGCTGGTCAGAGTTACATCACATATAACATACATAACATGCTAGCAGTTAACAGGACAGCAACCCCTCACCCTCACATCAGCTGGCCAGTGTTCTGTCAGCTAGAATAACCTGTTAACTAATGACACACTAGCAGCTAACAAGACAGCAAAAATAAACAACCCTTAAACTTCCTCTGTCTCATACACCAACCCTGCCCCCTGGTACACCCCTGAACTCCGCACCATGAAGCAGACGGGCCGCCAACTGGAACGACTCCTCAAAAAAACCTGCCTCACTGTCCACGCCGAAGCCTACAAGCAACACATCTCCTCCTACCGTGATGCTCTCCAAGCCGCCAAATCTGCCCACCTCTCCACCCTCATCAACAGCTCTCACCGGAACCCCCGCACCCTGTTCGCCACCGTCAACAAGCTGCTCCAGCCACTGGACACCACACCACCCTCCTCCCCTGACATCTGCAACTCTTTCCTTCTTGCCTTCAATGACAAAATCTCCAAAATCAACAGCTCCCTGACTGCCGTCGCCATCAACTCTATCACCCCCCCCACCCCTGACCCCCCCACTCTCCCTGACCACCCACCCTCCCCTCCCCTCACCGCCTTTTCCCCTGTTGACTCCTCTCACATCTTAGACATCATCACTGCCTCTAAAACCACCACCTGCTCTCTTGACCCCCTCCCAACGACCCTAACCAAGGCCTGCCTCCCTGCTCTCATCCCCCATCTCACCACCCTCTTCAATCAGTCTCTATCCCTTGGCCATGTTCCTTCCATTTACAAACTGGCCTCCATCACCCCCATCCTCAAAAAACCCACCCTCGACCCCGCCAACCTCTCCAATTACCGCCCCATCTCCCACCTGCCGTTCCTCTCCAAAACACTTGAACGCATTGTCGCCGCCCAACTCCACACCCACCTCCAGTCAAACAACCTCTACGAACCCCTCCAATCTGGTTTCCGTCCACTTCACAGCACTGAAACAGCCCTGGTCAAAGTACTCAATGATCTCCTCACCTCTGCAGACTCCGGTGCCCTCAACATCCTGTTACTACTAGACCTCAGCGCAGCCTTTGACACTATAAACCATTCCATCCTCCTACAAAGGCTGCGCCAACTGGGTGTTGAGGGCTCTGCACTTGACTGGCTCACATCATACCTCACAAACAGGCAACAGTTCATCTCCCTCTCCGGTCACTCATCCACCCTCTCCCCAGTTACGCAGGGGGTCCCCCAGGGATCAGTCCTCGGCCCCCTCCTCTTCATCTGCTACCTCTTCCCCCTTGGTCACATCCTCCGCCAACTCACCCTGGACTTCCACTGCTACGCCGATGACACCCAGATATACGTCACCACCAAATCCCCCTCACCCACATCGAAACTTGCATCTCCACAATAAAAACTTGGCTAACTCACAACTTCCTCAAACTGAACAGTGACAAAACTGAGCTCCTCCTCATTGGCACCAAATCCACTCTCAATAAAACTGGTCCCATTTCACTCACCATCGACTCCTCAACCATCACCCCCTCCACCCTGGTACGCAATCTCGGTGTCATCATGGACCCCACCCTTACCTTCACTCCCCATGTCAGCCACATCGTCAAGACCTCATATTTCCACCTCCCCCGCATCGCCAAAATCAGACACATCTCCTCTCGCCTTGACTACTGCAACTCCCTCCTTACTGGCATCTCCTCCCATTCCCTCCATAGACTCCAAATGGTCCAAAACTCTGCTGCCCGCCTCCTCACCCACACCCGGTCCCGTGAACACATCACTCCCGTTCTCCACTCTCTCCACTGGCTCCCCATCAAGCAGCGCATCAACTTCAAAATACTCCTCCTCACCTTCAAAGCTCTTCACCACCTAGCCCCCCCCTACCTGTCTGACCTCCTCCTCCCCCACCGCCCCTCCCGAGCCACCCGTTCCTCCTCCACTCTCACCCTGACTACACCAACATCCCGATTAAAAACCTTTGGCGACAGAGCATTCTCACGCACAGCACCCCGACTCTGGAATTCCCTCCCCCAATCTGTTAGCCACTCTCCCTCACTCACAACATTCAAGTCCCGCCTCAAAACATACCTCTTCACCCAAGCCTATGATCTTCCCTATCCCTAGCCACCATTACCCAACTGCCTACACTTCTACCCCCTGTTACATCTCAATAACTCTGTTTTTTTTTTTTTTTTCTGCCTGTGCTGTGTATGCTTGTGTTGTCCCCCCTGTCTGTAATACCCCCCCCCCTTCTTTGCCTGTAAATGTAAATGTGTCCTGCTTGTACTGTCCCCCTGCCTGTAATACCCCCCCCCCTCTATGACTTTGTAATCTGCGACTTTGGGTATCTGAAAAGCGCAATATAAAATAAAGATATTATTATTATTATTATTATTAAAAAATAAAAATGATGTTCCTAGAATCCTCGTCCTCTAAAGTTCTGTTCCTCCTCTGGCCTCTTGGCCACCCTCCTCCCATCTGTGCTCGGACATGTTGACCCCAGCCTACAAATGAATAATGATGCTGAATCTGGTGGGGATCTTAAGCCCAGTTCAGACCTAAGATTCGCCTCGCAACGAGGCTGTTTTGGAACGTCGCAGGGGAAGAGTTGCAGCAGCGTGACCTTAACCCTAACTTCAGGTCAACATTGGGGATCGTAATTATTTCCTTCAAATGTGTTCAACCAAAAAGTGGCCATTTCAGTATTATTTATCTGTAATTTATTTGATTAAATCCAAATTTTGTTTGTGATGATTTATGAAATAACCCATTCCATCAATTGACGACTGCATTTTACAAGTGTGTTATGAGTGGCGGGGCATGCACTCATTTAACATGCCCTGGGAATGTATAAATGTTCTTGAAACGTAAAACTGGACCATATATTCATTAGAGTTGGATTTCAACTCAATGCAGGACCACTATTGGAGTGGATTTGACGAACATTGGAATAAAATGTATTGTTTGGAGTGCTGCGGCAGAACGAATCAAGGAATGGGCGCAGTATTGGCCCAAAAGCAACAGGCCTACAATGCGCTTTACAAAGTAGGAAGGCGAGAATATAGCCTAGTCCCCCCCCTTTACACACAAATTCTCGAAGGGGATCAATAAAAATAAACCAACAGTTTTTGCAAATAGAAATCTCTCTACAAAGTTAGAACTGCTCATGATGATATCGCTGCGTTGTCTCTGTGGAGACAGCGCAGCAACACCTCTACCCAAGCCCCCGCACCCCCCGGAACCGCGGAGCCGTTGCATTTACATCAGAATGAAACCCAATAAACCGCCAATGTGTGTGTAGGGTCCGGGAGGGTAAATTGGGGTGCTAGCTCAAGCAACCTAATCGCAAACCTAAGTTAGGCTACTTTTTAGCGTGATGCTGATGCTGTTGCGGCTCTCAGCTGTGCCAGAGCGTTCACAGTTGCTAGGGAAACCACCTGACGTCGCCGCCCGTGCAGCAGTTTGAACTGCCCCATTTTTAGAACGTCGCAGCCCGTCTCGTCGCAAGGAGTTGGAAGGAGTTGCGAGTTGCAAGTCGTTGCGAGTCTAATCTTTGGTCTGAACTGGGCTTTAGACATGTGTCGTCTGTTCTTTTAGATCACAGCCCACCTAGTCTTGGATCATCCCTTACTATTAAACAAACCCAACGACACATTTAACCCTAACCCTGACCTGAGAGTTTCCAGTGTACAGTGTGGACTCCCCAGTCCAGCAGAGAGCAGCTTCACTCCTGAATCCTGCAGATCGTTGGTACTCAGGTCCAGCTCTTTCAGACTAGAGGAGTTGGAGCTGAGAACTGAGGCCAGAGCTTCACAGCATCTCTCTGACAGATGACAGCCAGTCAGCCTTCACACACAAAATAAAAAGACCACGTTACTGTGTTTATGTCTTTAACATTTTCCATAATTGAAAGAGAAGTTACGCCAATGTTAATTTTTTTTATGTTTAAATTCTAATAAGCTTTAAAAAAAAAAGCCTGACTACATGTGAATAGGTAGAATAATAATAATAAAAAATAGTAAACTGTACATTCTATATTAAATGTCTTTATTGAAGTTTTTTTGTTACTTTTTTTTTATATAGACTCTTGTGCTGTAAAGGTTTGCACATTGAGTAAAACTGACCTGAGAGTTTCCAGTGTACAGTGTGGACTCCCCAGTTCAGCAGAGAGCAGCTTCACTCCTGAATCCTGCAGATCATTGGTACTCAGGTCCAGCCCTCTCAGACCAGAGGATTTGGAGCTGAGAACTGAGGCCAGAGCTTCACAGCATCGCTCTGACAGATGACAGCCAATCAGCCTGCACACACAATAAACACAACATGTTAGGAACCCTGATTTAATGTTTTAGACGACTTTTCTGATAGTTAGCTATCAGAAACTTTTCTTTTCTGATAGTTATATAAAAATTATGATACATTATTCTTCTGTTTTTGTGGTGATCACGGCCGTGGTCACCGTGTCCGGGTGCCGCAAAGGATCCTGGGAGCCTCGGGGGGGAAGCGGCACCGCCACCAAGGGAGTCGTGTGTGTGAGTATGAGTGTGTGTGTGTGTGTGTGTGTGTGTGTGTGTGTGTGTGTGTGTGTGTGTGTGTGTGTGTGTGTGTGTGTGTGTGTGTGTGTGTGTGTGTGTGTGTGTGTGTGTGTGTGTGTGTGTAAAAAAAAAGGCAACTCTCTGGGTCTTGCGTGCATTGTGTAACTTCTTTAAACCTGGGGCCCGTTTCCCGATAACAATGGATCCAAGCTCATACGATGATTCTCACGAAGGATCTTGCGAACCTTCGTAAATTTCTTTGGAGCGTTTCCTGAAACTCCTCTTAACATGAACGCGCGTGCTCTGCTCTAACGACGTTTGTAGGCTTGTAACTGTCCACTGACACGGTGCTGAAAAGGGCTCTGCAGGAGGGGGAGACGCAGGAATGTCCCAGGAAAATAGGGTAAAAAAGGGTTCAAATATGTCCCCATCAAGGAATACAGCAGAGTATCCTACGAAAAGAATAGACTACAATAATACGTACACTGAAGATATTAAAACCCATTTGATTAGGCCTGGGCTGACATATGCTTTGTCAGTCCTAATCTTGAATGCGCTGTGTGTATATTTTTTTTAGGCATTTTCCCCCCTGAAACAATTCCATCTTATAAAAATCTAAAACAGCTTGTGTGACAACTACATTTATCATAATGTGCTAATTTCTTAGCACATAAAGAGCAGACTTTATCTGATTCCTTAAAAGGTTTCATGGATTGGCGCGCACTCTCTAGTCTAGAATCTTTGGTGTAAACATTAAAAATGCAACGTTCCATTCATTCATTATCATTCAAAGGCAGAGGCTGGGCATTGACACACAGCTATTGCTGACCGGATTAGAAGAGCTTGGTCTAGATCCTGCCCATATTGTTCGGCAGGATGATGTATAGGCCTCTTTACACTGCTCAAGTTTCCTGTGTAAAACTGAGGGGGTCAAATCCCCCGTTCGTCACAGCGCGGGCTTTCTTGGTTCACTGGAGAAGGCGGGGCTGCGCACAGAGTTTAGACCTCTTTAGAATAATTTGCATACTCCCGGATATTTTATTTTTTTTATGAATGAAGTCACCCGCATGTAAAAATGTATTCATGTCAGTGTAGGCTACAAACGCGATTAACTATTTACAAGTCCAAAAACGCCAACATATTCTTTATTTTTGCTGACTAAATTAACTAAATTGGGGTGCTAGCTCAAGCAGGCAATTTACCTCGGGTAGTGTTAACGCGTGGTTCGTGCCGCGAAAAAGGCGTACATAAGACGGCATATTTGGCAGTGTAAATACGCCTTGTGATGGTGCTGGTAATGTAAGCGGGAAAGCGTGTGGCATTCAGGCACGCATTGCAGCACAGTTTCCCGCAGCAGTCTACGTTCACTTCAGAAACCACGCTCTCGATTGTGCACTCTACTATAAGGTCAGGAATGTTCGTTACTGTCTAGACACGGTCCAATTAATAATGAACTTCAACACAGCCTCACCGAAGCGCCTACAGTGCTTTATGGCAAATAATCGCAATAAAAAACGCCTGCAGAGATTCTCCGACACCCGCTGGTATCAGCATGATTTGTTTACAGTATGTCTTCTGTCATTGATCAATACGAGGACCAACCACAAGATTAAATTAAAATCAGAGGGAGACAGCAAGTGCAGCTCGAAAGCGACCTCCCACACAAGACCAATGGAATCATTTGATTTTATTATATGCCATGTCAGAGGGTTGCCTTGGGACGTGGCGTTTGATCGGTGCATTTCGGCTGCTCATTTATTTTTGGAATTTTAAATTGCTGCAATAAATTATGTTGTTGTGGACTCTGTCTCGGTCTTTGCTTTTTAAATCTTACAGTAGTCTATGAGTAATATATTGGCGGTAACCACTGTTTTGGGGGTATTGCGAAATGGTGCCAGGTGGACATTCTGTGGTATTGGATGTGTTTTAATAAAACACATCCAATACCACTGAATGTCCAGCGGTATTGGATGTGTTTTAATGAAACACATCCAATACCACTGAATGTCCAGCAGGTGACTCCACTGAGGCTATAGTAACGATGCTCTTAGCACCCTACGAGCACCCCTGGAGCCCTCGTTAGCGTGAGAGTTGAGATTGATGCAAATAATGTGACTAAATTAGTTTAAAGGGGACATATTACACCACCAGGTGTGAGTGTGATTAGCCATAACAAACCATTTTGAAACTGTGCAGCTTCTGACATCACAGGTGGGCGTGTCCACCTAGATGTATGACGGATAGATGGCATAATATGTCCCCTTTAATTATATTTTGGCGAGCAGCACACGTGCGTGCGTGCGTGCTTGCGGTGTATTGTGTAACTGCTTTAAATCTGGTCTCCCGTCGGGTCATTCCTGTGCTGCTCGCCACATTATAATTAGTCTACGTAGACCTATAACCTTTGATTGATGCAAATACTGTGACTTCATTCGTTTAACTCGCACTCTCCCGTTAACAGGAGATTGTGGGAGGGAACTATTATTATACTTTGCGTATATAATTGAAAAGATGCAATGGCAACTCTTGGATAACTTTTCAACTTTTCATTTTCCCACATAAACAACAAGGTGTAATATGTCCAATGGCACCACCCTGATAAACGTGGTCAGCAAAGGTACTGAGTTATTCGATTATATATTTAGACGGCATTTAGGATGATCCTCAAACCAGGGGCAAGTAGTCGTTTTATAATAATCTCCTGATATGGAACTGTTTACACGTTAAGTAAAACTGACCTGAGAGTTTCCAGTGTACAGTGTGGACTCCCCAGTCCAGCAGAGAGCAGCTCCACTCCTGAATCCTGCAGACGATTGGAACTCAGGTCCAGCTCTCTCAGACTCGAGGAGTTGGAGCTGAGAGCTGAGGCCAGAGCTTCACAGCATCCCTTTGACAGATCACAGAAATTCAGCCTGCACACACAATAAAAAGAACATGTTAGGAAGTGAGATTAAAAGTGCTTAAAGGATCCAACTAGCTCACAGGAGAAACATGGTGTAGCTAACGAACAGCACAGGGCCGCCATGGGGCCACACTGGAGGGGAGGACGTCCAGTGATGCTAGCGCCTCCGCTCTCCTCGCTGCTATCAGGGATCAGGGAAGTGAGCTCAAGGAGATGAATGTGGACATTCAAACTTCCTCCAGCAGTCCCCTGACGGCCGTAGGGATCCTGAACTCTGTGTGAACAGAGTCAGACCTAACGAAGCAGAGGGCTGTGGAGCCAAGGAGGGCCTTCAGCGCTCTATCAGTCCCAATGCTTCCTTCTGTAAGACTATTGATTCATTAATTCAACCTTTTATTTTGATAAACCATCATAAATGTGCTTAAGCTCATTTACAAAAACCTAAAACACTAAGGGCACTTGCCCTCCCTGACTTCAGACACTTTTACCGGGCTTCAAAACAAGGACGACTATGAAACCCCCTCTGGGGCTTTGCTTCTCTACATATTCAAACGTTTGATGTTATTCTGTATTCCTACATATTCAATAGATTCATATTGTTCTGTATTTCTACATATTCAATCGTTTTATGTTGCTCTGTAATTCTACATATTCAATCTTTTTATGTTTATGCATTCCTACATATTCAATCTTTTTATGTTTATGTTTTCCTACATATTCAATCGTTTTATGATGCTTTGTATATATACATTTTCAATTATGCTGTTCTGTATTTCTACATAGTCAATAGTTTTATGTTGCTTTGCATTCCTACATATTCAATCGTTTTATGTTCTGTATTTCGACATATTAATTTATGTTGTCCTGTATTTCAACATATTCAATTATGTTGCTTTGTATTTCTACATATTCAATCGTTTTATTTTGTTCTATTTTTACATATTCAATCCTATTATGTTGCTCTATATTTTTACACAATCAATAGTTTTATGTTGTTCTGTATTTATTCATATTCAATTGTTTTATGTTGCTCTGTATTTCTACATATATTGTTCTGTATTTCTACATCTTAAATTGTTTGACCTTGTTCGGTTTTTTATGTCTTCTATTGAAGTTCTGAAGATAAAATATATATAAAGCATATCTGTAGAAAAATTATGACATAACAAAGACCTTATAAAGTCATGGCAACAAAAAATAGAAATAGTTGAGTTTTTCCTATGGAAATTATACATTTCTGAACTTGAAATGAACTATACATTCATATAGCGCTTTTCAAGTCACCTTCCATTGACTTCATATAGGGCTTTACAGTGAAGGGGGGACCTCACTAACCACCACGAATGTGTAGCATCCACATGGGTGATGCACGGCAGCCAATCGGCGCCAGAACGCTCACCACACATGAATCGTGAATGTGTGATTGGAATGTCATATTTTACTTTGTTGACCCCATTGTCATGTACATTACCTTTAACACACACACTTACATACACCTATATACATGCTTGCACCACCAAGGGACCACAATGGAAATAAGCTCATGGGCTTTTATGTGTTATCCTTTTGACCTGTTCATTTGTATGCTTACGTTTGTGCATGTGTCAATAAAGAATTTCAATCATTTCAATCAATCAATTACACACCAGCTTGAGGTGGAGAGTGAGGGGATGAATGAATCAGCTATTTAAACAGGGGGATTAATAGGGGGCCAGATGAATGAGCCTGATTGGGCAGCTTTAGCCAGGACCCCGGGGAATCCCCTACTCTTTTTGCGATAAGCGTCCTGGGATCTTTAATAACCTCAGTGAGTCAGGACCTCGGTTTTACGTCTCCTCTGAAGGACGGCACCTTCCACAGCCCAGTGTCCCCGTCACTGCACTGGGGCATCAGGATTTATGCTTTGGCCAGAGGGAAGAGTGCCACCTACTGGCCACCAACCGACACCACTTCCAGCAGCAGCTCAGTGTTCCCAGTTGGTCTCCCATCCAGTACTAACCAAGCTAAGGCAGGGTCTACATTGGTCTGGCTGCTGGTTTATTTAGACCGATAAACTTTAATGGATGCAAATACTGCAACTTCATTTGTTTAACTACCACTGACCCGTTAACAGGGGATTGTGGGAACGCACTTTTATTATATTTTGTGTTTATAATTGAAAAGTTGCAATGGTAACATTGGGATTACTTTTTCATCTTTTCATTTTCGCATCCCACATAAACAACAAGGTGTAATATGTCCAATGGCACCACTCTAATACATGTGGTCATCAAAGGTACTGAGTTATTATCTGATATAGTTTGACGTCATTTAGGTGTGATTCTCAAACCAGGGGGCAGTAGGTAAAAGTCTTCTGAAACCGAACCTTGTGGTGTAACTGTTTGCACTTAGTAAAACTGACCTGAGAGTTTCCAGTGTACAGTGTGGACTCCCCAGTCCAGCAGAGAGCAGCTTCACTCCTGAATCCTTCAGTTCATTGGAACTCAGGTCGAGCTCTCTCAGACTAGAGGAGTTGGAGCTGAGAACTGAGGCCAGAGCTTTACAGCATCTCTTTGACAGATGACAGCTGTTCAGCCTTCACACAAAAAAACAGAACATGTTGAGAACTGTGATTAAATGTTTGATAAGACTTTTCTGATAGTTGAACAAATGATTATACATTAGATCTTTGAATGGTAGTTACATATTAGGTGTACAATGTTGATACTAACAAAAATGCTATAACAGAAAACGGTATCATAATATTACTTTTATAGAATTATGTATATAGTGTGTATCGTAAAACATGTTATAAGAATGTATATATTGTATGTTATTGTAACTTTTGTATTCTAGTATTATATATATTGTATTGTGCGCATTGGAATACATGTTCTGAGTGCACCGTCAGAGATGTTTTTAAATTTACTATAACTTTTATATTGTAGTATTATGTATAGTGCTGTATTGTTAATACATGTTATGAGTGAACCTACAGAGATGTTTTGGAGGCTTTGACCAATGGCAGCAGCCCCAGAAGACCCTCGTCAGAAGCAGAGTATTTCCTCAGGTAAAACACGTCCAGCTGCTCTTCTGATGTCAGTACGATGAAGACCAGAGCCGACCACTGAGCAGAGGAGAGAGATTCAGTGGAGAGACTTCCTGATGACAGGTACTGTTGGATCTCCTCCACTAGAGAACTGTCATTCAGCTCATTCAGACAGTGGAACAGATTGATGCTTCTCTCTTGAGAGAGATCTCCACCTATTTTCTCCTTGATGTAATGGACTATTTGGTTATTGATTTGTGACCTCCTTCCTGTCTGCCCCGATTGAACGTTCTTTGTTAGATTGCCCAGTAATTTACTTCCTCTTGGTCCCAGCAGACCTTGTAGGAGCATCTGATTGGTCTCTAGAGAGAGGCCCAGGAGGAAGCGGAGGAACAAGTCCAGGTGTCCGTTCTCACTCTGTAAGGCCTTGTCCACAGCACTCTGGTAGAGGGGGAGGAGTTCAGCTTCCCTGGAGGTTGGATGTTCTTCTGAGAGCAGGTTGACACCAGTGTTGATGTAGGACAGAAAGACATAAAGGGCAGCCAGAAACTCCTGGATGCTCAGATGGACAAAGCAGAACATCCTGTCCTGGTGCAGTCCACACTCCTCTTTAAAGATCTGGGTGAACACTCCTGAGTAAACTGAGGCTGCTCTGATATCGATGTCACACTCTGCCAAGTCTGCCTCGTAGAAGATCAGCTGGCCTTTCTCCAGCTGGTTAAAAGCCAGTTTCCCCAGAGAAACAATGATCTCCCTGCTCTCCGAACTCCATTGTGGATCGGTTTCAGCTCGCCCATGATACTTCCTGTCCCCCTGTATGGACTGAACCCTCAGGAAGTGGCTGTACATCTGAGTCACGGTCTTGGGCACCTCTTCTCCTCTCTGGGATGTTTTGAAGAAGTCCACTAGAACTGTAGCAGTGATCCAACAGAAGACTGGGATGTGACACATGATGTGGAGGCTTCGAGATTTCTTGACGTGAGAGATGATTGTGGTGGCCATTGTCCCCTCTCTGAATCTCTTCCTGAAGTACTCCTCCTTCTGTGGGTCGGTGAACCCTCCCACCTCGGTCACCATGTCAACACACTCAGCAGGGATCTGGTTGGCTGCGGCAGGGCGTGTGGTTATCCAGATGCGGGCAGAGGGAAGCAGGACTCCCCTGATGATGTTTGTCAGCAGCACGTCCACTGAGGTTGGCACGGTGACATCAGTCCAGATCGGGTTGTTCTGGAAGTCCAGAGGAAGTCGACACTCATCCAGACCATCCAAGATGAAGACTACTTGGTCATGGTCGTATCTGTAGATTCCTGATTCTTTGGTTTCAACAGAAAACTGATGAAGAAGTTCCAGTAAGCTAAACTCTTTCCCTTTCAATAAATTCAGTTCTCTGAAAGTGAGGAGAAATGTGAAGTCTATGTCGTGGTTGGCTTTGCCTTCGGCCCAGTCCAGAGTGAACTTGTGTGTTAAGAGAGTTTTACCAATGCCGGCCACTCCGGTTGTCATTATTGTTCTGATTGGTTTATCTTGTCCAGGTAGAGGTTTAAAGATGTCTTCACATCTGATTGGTGTTTCCTCGTTGGCTTGCTTCCTGGATGCCTTTTCAATCAGTCTGACCTCATGTTCCATGTTGACCTCTCCACTGCCTCTCTCTGTGATGAAGAGCTCTGTGTAGATCTCATTCAGAGGTCTCTGCTCTCCTGCTCTAGCGATTCCCTCAAACACACAGTGGAACTTCTTCTTCAGATGAGCCTTGAGTTCATGTTGCCACTGGACCGCAACAGCTCCTAAATCCCAAACCAGAAGAAACATACCATTCATATTTCCAAGCAATATTACTGGTGTAAAGAAAAAAGTATTAAATTCTACTTTATATGGATCTTATAACTTTATTAGTAGTGCTGTCGTTGTTGAGTATCAGTGGTATCAGTGACTTGCTAACCTGATATAACAAGATAGTGGTGCATCTCTTCCACTGAGTTATTCTGCTGTTGATCTGCCGTTTAATGTTTAAAATTCTTTAAGCTGATACCCCCACAATAACCCTACATATATGGATCAACCCATTTAACCTATATATGAGTATCTTACCACTCCCCAGCTTGTCGGCCAGTTCCTCCTGGTTCATCTCCATCAGGCAGAGCTTTGTGATGTCTACCACTCCCTCTATGGCGCGCCTCCTCTGCTCCTCGTTCTTATCATCCTCCTCCTCCTTCTCCCTCTGACTCTCCGAGCATTGTGGGTAATCTGAGAAGAGATCCCTCCAGAGCTTCTTCAGCTCCTTGTCTAGAAAAGCGTGTGCGTTCTCCTCAGCCCTCTGGAACAGAACAAACATCAAGGAGAACTTTACTTTGAACTAACTGAGGACATCAGAAGCATCTGTCCTAGATTAACGTCTCCCTGGTCTAAAGAGGGAAAACTGGAGCCTATAAGCTCCACAAGAGATGCTTTTATTGCCCATGTAGAGCCAGGGGCACCACTAGAGATTGTGGGCCTTATCAAATAATATATTGGGCCTCCAACCTAGACCACCCACCAGCCTAGAAAATCCATTTTACCACCCATAGATTGATAGACTAGCTCTAGTGTAGCCTACTGCTAATTACCTAATACTAAGCCTGCTGTCATTGACCATTGATGTATGAATGTAAGAGGTACATGAGTAAGGCTGGGACAATGCGTCGACGTAATCGATGACGTCGACGCATAAATTACGTCGACGCGAAAAATGTGTGTCGATTCGAAAAACCCAAAACGAAGATGGCGGCGCCGGAGCGTAGTAGCAACGCGAGTGGCTCCTCAGACTATCATAAGTGCAAGGCTCCACACACTCATTCCTCTACAGTATGGGAATTCTTTAATGTAAAAGGAAACGATTCCGTGATACGTCGTCTTTGCAAAATGGAGATGACTTTCCATTCTAGCCCCACGGCAAATGCACCAGCACCTGAAGAGGCGCCACCCGGGAGCAGCTCCAGATGACCGAGCAACGTAGACTTCAAAGAATGCATTTCTTTGCACTTTTATTTTTGAATTTAAAGGCAATAAACATGCATTGCAATGTTAAGGAATTCATGTTTTTTTCATTCAGATATGTAAATCAACATGTATAAATTGCTATTAGTCAATTAATGGGGAGATAATCGATAATCGAATCGAACTGTGCATCGAAAAAATAATCTCTAGATTAATCGTTTAAAAAATAATATTTTATCCCAGCCCTATACATGAGTGGCATCTCTCATTGCTGTTGCTGTTCTGGCAAAAGGCTTTCCTCTTGAGAAATTCATGAAATTCAGTGGTGTTTTACATTTTGGTCAATTGGTTCCCAAAGTTTGTCAGATGCCAGCAATGTTACACTTGCTCTAAACACCTCAGTAAAATGGGACAGAAAAGACACAGACTGTCTTCATACTCCGCTATTACTTTTCACCACTAGGGGTCAGTATTCACAGACCTACCCTGGCTGTATAGTTGATAAGTAGAAGAAAATTTATGAAGGCCTAAATAAACAGACTTCCCGGGTCATCCACCTGTCTCCCTCATTTATTGATTCATATTTATGAATTTCATGTTTTATGAAGAACTATTTGATTGATAGGGAAGGAAGGTAAATAAATAAAAAACCTTTGTTTGTATAAACTGTTGGCCCTTTTCCTCCCTCTCAGCTCTCTGTTTCTGATACCACGACTTCTACATCAACGACGACGTGTCAAACTACTGACAGTCTGTTCTCCGTCTGTTCTGCTTGTAAGCTGACCGAGTGGAAGACTCTGTGCTGAAAACTGGATCCACGCAAGACTGAACCATGCAATAAAGAGAGAGAGGTGGAATATATAGACTATACTGAACATTTAGCCAAACATGGAGGAACAAACCCCTTGTTTGTTTAAATTGCTACGTTTTTTAGATAACATTTTCACACTAAATATATTAACTTGATTATGATGAATTCCCCCCCCCCCCCTCCCTTTACGGAGCCCCTGTTTAGAGCTGAAGTCAAATGTCTTGTTTCATTTACACACCTTGATCAGCTCTGCTTGATGCTGCTGTACAGACTGAGCACTGGTAACCTTTGACCTCTCCTGTGGTCGCCTGTGGAGACAGCGTGCACACACACACACACACACACACACACACACACACACACACACACACACACACACACACACACACACACACACACACACACACACACACACACACACACACACACACACAGTATCTTTTTAATACAAAAATTTCCTGATTGTAAATATCAGTCAGTAAAACTACTAGTTTGTTGGAAACTCCTACCTCTCCTCTCTGGAGGGGCGTCCATCTTTAAGTCTAGGAGGATGATCCATAGACCAGTTGCTCTTCAAGGAGACACAGCTGGGTCCAGGGGAGTCCGCTCTCTCCTTCTGGACTCTTATAGAAAAACAAGAACCAGGATTTATGGGTGTTTGATAGATGCTGTAGTTTTATAATCTTTGACAAATCCTTACCCTTCCTCTCTGGAGGGGCGTCTATCTTTAAGGTCAGGAGGATGACCCATAGAGCGGTCGCTCTTCAAGGAGACACAGCTGGGTCCAGGGGAGTCTGCTCTCTCCTTCTGGACTCTTATAGAAAAACAAGAACCAGGATTTATGGATGTTTGATCGATGCTGTCGTTTTATAATCTTTGACAAATCCATACCCTTCCTCTCTGGAGGAGCGTCTATCTTTAAGGTCAGGAGGATGACCCATAGAGCAGTCGCTCTTCAAGGAGACACAGCTGGGTCCAGGGGAGTCCCCTCTCTCCTTCTGGACTCTTATAGAAAAACAAGAACCAGGATTAAAGGATGTCTGATAGATATAGTTGAATAATATCTGATAAATCCTCACCTCTTGTCAATTGACTGATTTCCATCTCTAAAGTTAATAGGATCATCCATCGACCAGTCACTCTTCAAGGAGACACAGCTGGGTCCAGGGGAGTCTGCTCTCTCCCGCTGCTCTGGGCTTCAACACAACACACACACAGCTTGTACTAAGACTGATGATGGAGTCATGAGATATCAGTGCTGAGCTCTGAGAAGGACAACAGTCACAGACAGAGAGATCCTCTTCTTACCTCTTAGCTTTGCTCTGGCGGCCATGTTCCCCAGACAGAGTGGTTTTAGAGGTAGGAGCCCCCTCCTCTCTCTCCTCATCCATAGTAGACTGGAGACCTGGACACAAAAACAACTCTGTATTGTTTCTACGACAATTCAGCGTTGGTTTACTCTCTGTTTTTATGCAAGCTGCTTTTTGGGGGGCTGCTGTCTCTTTATTGTGGACGAGAGGCAGGGTGGTCTTTCCAAGAAGCAGTTCATAGACCCTCTCACTCTCAATAAGAGCAAATATGTGGAGATGCTGCCCAGATGTTTCCAATAACTATTTAATAATTATTAATTAATAACTTTAACAACTATTCATCATTCCACTCAGAAGGTCTCTAAGGGCTTCAAATGTGTCTGATCAAAATCAAGTTCACAATGCTGAAATCATACCAACTGTTCCCTGTGCTGGTTAAACCGCTCTGAAGGCAGCACCATATATGGACTTCCTCGTGTCATATGACATTACAACCAGAGCTGTGATAAAGGCCCACAGAGAACAAGAACCAGAACAAGATGATCTTTAAACACCTTCACTTACAAAGATGTATAATGCATACAACTGTATACAACCAATTACAACTGTATAATGTATTCTCCGCACCTCGTAATCATAATAATACTCATAATAATAATATTAACAACATAACAATGCATATATAACTGTATATTTTTAGAATCGGCTACATTTTCTAATAAGAAAATTAAAGTTTAATTCTTTCTGCCAACAGCAGTGTGACCGATTAACTTCATAACAGTGACGGACACTACAGTTTAAACATTTGTTCATTTACCTGACATATTTAATAATAATGTTTAGCAGTACATGTTTACATAAAAATAGCAATCTTCCTATTGATGATATATAAGTGATTAAGTGATAAGTGAATAGCATTTATGATGCATCAGGGATCAGAGTTGAGTACAGTACCTTAGTCTTCTTCCTGCTGTAATGAAGTGAGTCACAGCAAACCGTCCGACTCATAACAAGGTAATGTTGCTGTGAACCAACCAGTTGAACCACTGCCCCTCCCTGTTTGTACTCCTCTAAGACTAGCCTCCTATAGGCTGCTGTTCCATGACTCCACCCTGTAATGTGGAGTCAGACGGAGAGCTCAATATATGTTGTCAATATATTGACAATATATATTGACCCCTGATCATATAGTCTTTAGTCTTCATGTGGACTTTATAGGGACCACACGCACAGACACACACACACACACACACACACACACACACACACACACACACAGACACACACGCGCACACACAAAACACGCACAAACCCACAGAAACACCATACTTCCATACTTGTTGACATAAAAGTGCACAATTTGATTGCCATTCATTATTCAGAAGCAGACATGAACAACACGACAACGATTATAATGTGACCCAAATGGAAAATAGCATTAAAGGTTATAAACACCAGTAAAGGAGAGCAGACAGTGATGTAATGTAATCATTTATAATGGGTTATGTTTCTTTATTAGGCCGGGCTATTCCCTCTATTATCTCTTTGTTAAATCATTAATCTTGTTGGGTTGGATTCTTCTCTTGTTTTTTCCTTCCTCATACTGTTTCACCTTTTACCGGAAGGTGTTCAGAAAGGTACCAAGGCAAGGTGGTACGCACGCACGCACGCACGCACGCACACACACACACACACACACACACACACACACACACACACACACACACACACACACACACACACACACACACACACACACACACACACACACACACACACACACACACACACACACACACACACACACACACACACACACACACACACACACACACACACACACACACACACACACACACACACACACACACACACACACACACACACACACACACACACACACACACACTTTGTGTCTCCTTCGCGTTATTCTTGTTGGCCAGAAGGTGAACTACATCGAGGTGGATTCACTGCCCCCTAGTGGCTCCACATGCAATAAGTAACAACACATGGCTTTGATTAACAGACAGATGCGCATTATTTCAACGCTACTTACAGTGAATACTGATATGAGATCAAGGAGCAGGTAAGGGATAGACAGTGAGTCCTGATATATGTGATTAAGGAGCAGGTAGGGGATAGACAGTGAGTACTGATATATGTGATTAAGGAGCAGGTAGGGGATAGACAGTGAATACTGATATATGTGATTAAGGAGCAGGTAGGGGATAGACAGTGAATACTGATGTGATTAAGGAGCAGGTAGGGGATAGACAGTGAATACTGATATATGGGATTAAGGAGCAGGTAGGGGATAGACAGTGAATACTGATTTGATTAAGGAGCAGGTATGGGATAGACAGTGAAAACTGACACATGCGACTACATGTGATACAGAAAAATTTGGATCCATCGAGATGGATAGTAACTTTATGGTTAATTAACAAATACAAATCATAAACAGATGCACGTATCTTTAATAACTTGACGGAGAGATGAGCAACGTTTGCTACAGTCCACTGGGTAGGCTAGTAGACTGATCTATCCAGCACACATCTAGGTGGACACGCCCACCTGTGATGTCATAAGGGGCCGATTTCCAAAACGGCTTGTAACGGCTAATCACACCACACCTGGTGGCATGTCATGGGACCTTTAAATCTCCGCGTTCTCCTCACCCCAGGATCACCAACCCCATAGCTGCCTGCCATCCACCTCGTGTGCTCCTCTACCTGCCCAGCTGCCTGGAATCCACCCTTGCCTGTCCATCTCCTGTTGTTGTTCCCTGCCTCCTGCAGGTCGTCCTGTCCACCAACATGGCAGAGACCAGCATCACCCTGAACGACGCGGTGTACGTCATCGACTCCTGCAAGTAAGAAACCCGGTCATGATGTTTCTGAATGTGTCTTTGTATTGACGGTGTATATACTTTTGGTTTTGACCCAGTGTCTGAAAGCAGGCCACCTATATAAGGTGGCCTGTGTTCTATTATGTGCCTTTGGTTGCACCATGTACAGCACTTTGGCCAATGAAAACAGTTTTTAAATGTGCCTTATGAATGGATTTTACTTACTTACTTACTGTGGGGATTTTTGATGTTTCCTTGGGGTTGGTCCACCAGAAGTGGACGCTGTGGACAGCAACGACGAGCTGCCCTCTCTGGGACGCCCCGTGGCCCACCGGGGAGCCCCGCCTGGGCGAGATGATGGTCATGGGAGGCATCTTCAAGGGAGCGTCCTGCTCCCACCATAACCGCTCGTTTACATATCATAGAGGAGGGAGGAGGGGAAGAGGAGGAGGGAGACAAGGAGGTGAAGAAGGAGGAGGAGGCGGTGGAGGTGGTGGTGGTGGAAGAGGAAGAGGGGGAGGGGGGAGGGGATGATGATCATGGGAGGCCTCTTCAAGTGAGCGTCCTGTTCCCCACCACCAGCGCTCATTCCCGTCTATTCTGTATCTCTGTTTGAACACTGCGTCCAGAAGCCAAACTCATTTGAGTTACTAGTGCTTGTATTGAAGTTACTCGTCGCTTTTCCAACAGTTACCTGTTAGTATTTTAATCAGTGACTTAATATTGTTGATCCTTGCTTCGTTAGATGAGTACTAGGCCCTGTCCCATTCCTCTCCCCTTAACGAGAACACTTCCCTCCACAATAAAGAGTGAAGTGATAGTGAAGATCGCTCCCTATGAAATGTGACACCACTGTCATTAATATTATGCAAATTAGAGTAGTGATCGTGCTCCCCTACGTCACGCGCAGCACCGACGTGTCCACACTACGGGAAGGAGCCTACTACTATTTTCATTCACGTTTGAAGAAGTCACCCTTGTGTCGAAAATAAGACAACCTACGCATTCAGATCGTAGAGTTAAATCCAGTCTACGGATAAATAATTTAACATAATGTATAACAGTTTGAGAAACATGGAAAAATAGCCGCTTGCTGAGTTCTCAACGTGTCCTGGGTCATACGTGATACTCCCTTGGCTGTAAGTGAGGTACCGAGCTGGCGAGCTGCCAAGGGACATTAAGGGGAAATAGGCCCTCTCTCTTGCCCCTAAGTATTGGATCACCCTACCCCTCAGAGGGAACGCACAACTTCTAGGGCTAGGGCTCAAATCTAGGGCTAGGGGGAATAATAGGATGGGGTCCTAGATACTATTGCAGCCCTTCTAGGCGCTATAAATGTTATACGATGGGGTTTGAATTAAACAACACATGACCAAACCAGCAATTTTAGAAATCAACTCCATTCTAGTCTTCACTTCTGGTGTGTGTGTGTGTGTGTGTGTGTGTGTGTGTGTGTGTGTGTGTGTGTGTGTGTGTGTGTGTGTGTGTGTGTGTGTGTGTGTGTGTGTGTGTGTGTAACGGTGAGGAACTTCTGTGAGCAGAAGCGCCTCAACACGATGTGGCAACCCGCCACGTTGAGCGCACCAACTCCTCCCAAACAGGACACCATTTCGTTGGTGAAAGCCAAAAAAAGGCAGGTTTATTACAGAACATAAAGTCTCTCCAAACACAAATAACTTAAACCTCGGGAGGAATCAGCGGTCCCCCTTCTTCGTGGGTGGAAACCCGTCACCCACGAGGACCGGTCTCTCCTTGCAGGAGCTCCCGGGCTGGGAGAGCCCCGAATGAGTGGAGAAGCAGGCTATTTAAGCCCTGCTTCTCCACTTGTTCCTCAGGTGCTCTCAATATCCTTAATTGGCCTGGGCCGGGTTGCCACACTCCTCCACCCTTTGCTGAAGCCTCGGGTGGCCTTTCGGAGGTGGCAGCGGTCCGGCGTGCAGCATGGCTGCTTCTGCTGCCGGCGTGGCTCGTTTCGCGGCCTAGTCTCCCGCGACCTCGTCTCCCGCGACCTCGTCTCCCGCAGTCTCGTCTCAGCTGCCTCGTCTCCCGCGGCCTCATCTCCCGTGGCCTCGTCTCCCGCAGCCTCGTCTCGGGCTGCTGCGTCGTCTCTGGCGGCGTCGTCTCTGGCGGCGTGTCGTCTCTGGCGGCATCGTCTCTGGCGGCGTCGCCTCTGCTGCGTCGGCTCCGGCTGCGTCGGCCCCGGCTGCGTCGGCTCCGGTTTGGGGGTGGCTTGAGGTGGGCGCTCCCACCCAAAATGGCCCGTAGCTCGGTCGAGTTGCCTGCATTCTCCACCATATGTGGCAACCCGCCACGTTGAGCGCACCAACTCCTCCCAAACAGGACACCATTTCGTTGGTGAAAGCCAAAAAAAGGCAGGTTTATTACACAACATAAAGTCTCTCCAAACACAAATAACTTAAACCTCGGGAGGAATCAGCGGTCCCCCTTCTTCGTGGGTGGAAACCCGTCACCCACGAGGACCGGTCTCTCCTTGCAGGAGCTCCCGGGCTGGGAGAGCCCCGAATGAGTGGAGAAGCAGGCTATTTAAGCCCTGCTTCTCCACTTGTTCCTCAGGTGCTCTCAATATCCTTAATTGGCCTGGGCCGGGTTGCCACAACGTCCACCCTGAGGATGACCCTGGAGGCCAAGATCCAGCTGGAGGACATCCTCACCATCTCTGGCTTCCCTGAAGGTGATTGGTTCACATCCCCCCTTGCCCCGCCCACCGCAGTCTCTTCTAGGGTCTGGAATCAGCCGGGACGATGCGAAATGAAAAGCCGTTGTGTGAATACTGAGATTCTGTAAATATTGTGGTACGGTATTTCGATCTTTTTAAGTTTTTTCTGTTTACGTTGTGGTTTCTGTTCTACAGGTCCTCAATGCAAATGGACGATTGTCGAATACGCATAACATTAAGCAATACTCTATTGAGCAATGTTGTCAGAGAGACACAAATCAGTACTTTCCTATAGAGCGCACTCTATAGGAAAGTATTGATTTGTGTCAATCTGACAACGTTGCTCAATCAAGTATCGCTTAATCAAAGAGTCCCGATACTCCCATGAATGGATTCCTGTTCCCCCAGCCCCTGCTTGCTCTGCCCTGAGTCAAACCACTGCATCCACAGACATCGTAGCTCCGTTGCTTTTCTTGCATTTCATCGACATTTGGCCTCTGGATGGAGTTTTAGTCTTCAGGTAGTCGGTCTGAAATGTTGGTGATCGGTCATCGTATGACGTGTGTCTAACCTGAGAACCATTAGTGTGTTTATCAGAGGGTCTGATGAGCCGGGTGTTGAACGCGGAGGGGGCAGACAACGGTCTGGATGTGGGGGTCAGCCTGTTGACCTTTGGGCTCCTACCCCAACGGGTGCGTCTACATGGAGAAGCGGGGGATCCTGACCCCGGAATGATGCGACGCCCTCATCCACAAGACCTCCGTCGACTGTCCTTCAGCAGCCAGGACATGACCTTCCCCTCGCCCTGCTTCGACTTCGGGGAGAAGGTCAGCAGATATTTGCGTCCTCAAAATGACAAAACATCTGCATTGTATATTAACAGAAAAAAAATTATCAAAATTGATGAGATTGATAATCTGGAAAAATACAAAAATCACAGCACCTCATCGGTCCCAAAATGTATCAAGAAAAATATGAAAATGGTTTGATTTTGATTGACAAGGTGTGTGTGTGTGTGTGTGTGTGTGTGTGGTACTACCTGGAGGAGTGCATCCAGCTAGGGTGAGGAGGGAGGAGATGAGGACACAAGGAAACCTTTGCACCATGTAACGTGAACTACCATCTAAGGGCCTGATGCATTACCACAGGCCTGCTGTCTCTGAACCAATCAGAGGGCCTGATGCATTACCACAGGCCTGCTGTCTCTGAACCAATCAGAGGGCCTGATGCATTACCACAGGCCTGCTGTCTCTGAACCAATCAGACAGCAGAGTTCGCCAGATAGGCTAGGCTCGCCAGAGCCAAGCTGGTTAGCTCGCCAGATAGGCTCGCCACCTTTTTACTTACTTTTTGTTTTTGTATATGCGTGTGTGGTTAAAAAAGTCAGACTCCACTGTTGTGTGTATGGTAATAAACTCTCCACACACTGATGAAGGGGTGAATGGAGACTCCACTGTTGTGTGTGTGTGGTAATATCCTCCCTCCACACTGATGAAGGGGTGAATGGAGACTCCACTGTTGTGTGTGTGTGTGGTAATATCCTCCCTCCACACTGATGAAGGGGTGAATGGAGACTCCACTGTTGTGTGTGGTAATATCCTCCCTCCACACTGATGAAGGGGTGAATGGAGACTCCACTGTTGTGTGTGGTAATATCCTCCCTCCACACTGATGAAGGGGTGAATGGAGACTCCACTGTTGTGTGTGGTAATATCCTCCCTCCACACTGATGAAGGGGTGAATGGAGACTCCACTGTTGTGTGTGGTAATATCCTCCCTCCACACTGATGAAGGGGTGAACGGAGACCCCACTGTTGTGTTGGAGGAAACGACTCCAGAAGACTTGGAGGATTTCAACTGAACTAACGGGAAGAATCGTCTGAACACACGAGAACGTTCATTTGACGCACTGAGTAGTTTATTAACATTATGATTTATGAACAATTACAAATCATAAGGCATCTTTAATGACTGAACATGTTGACTTGTTCCCAAAAGAACACAAAGAAACGATCATCCGTTGAAAGTAATTTACAACATTGTTACCCTTTCCCATAGAACTCTTATCATCATTCATGATTATGTTGTTAAATCTGCTTTAAATCACGTTCCATGTCAGGCATGGCAAAATATAAACTGATTTTGGATTCCTTTAAAACGATGTTGAAAATATATAAAATAATGTAGTAAAATAACACTCAATAAACATTTAAAACATATTTTACATTAGAAAGTAAATCTTTGTACAAACTCCTTAACCCAAAGGAAGATCTTCCTTTCATGGTTTATGCTGAACCTTTCAGAAGCCCAATAAAATGCAGCATTTGGAGTTCAGTGGAGTATTTAAATCAATCACAAAGTGTTGTACTTCCACTGAACGGGTTGACCCCTCAGAGCACCAACAGCTGCTGCTCAACAACCCGATGCACTACAGGTACGTCCATGGGTCCACAGGTATTCAAACGTCCCCCTAACAGCTGGTCCTCAACAACGTCAGGACTGTGAGGACCCCCCAGACCCAAGCGGCCCCCTCTAATCTGACGCTCAGCAGCCCAGCTGAACACAGAGAGGGCTGAGAGATGAACCACGAGAGACACTGATGTTACCTGCTGCTTACCACCGGCACACAGACCTGATGTGGGTTTAGATCCATGAAGGATGTGTGTGTGTGAGTGCATGTCTGTGTAAATAATTCTGTGTACGTGTGTGTGTGTGTGTGTGTGTGTGTGTGTGTGTGTGTGTGTGTGTGTGTGTGTGTGTGTGTGTGTGTGTGTAAATAAGTCTGTGTAAGTGTGTGTGTGTGTGTTTATAGAGTGCGATGTGTTTGTTTGTGTGTGCTTGTGTGTGTGTTTGTTTATAGAGTCATGAACGATGTGTTTGTTTGTTTGTGTGTGCGCGCGTGTGTGTGTGTGTGTGTGTGTGTGTGTGTGTGTGTGTGTGTGTGTGTGTGTGTGTGTGTGTGTGTGTGTGTGTGTGTGTGTGTGTGTGTGTGTGTGTGTGTGTGTGTGTGTGTGTGTGTGTGTGTGTGTGTGTGTGTGTGTGTGTGTGTGTGTAAATAAGCCTGTGTACGTGTGTGTGTATTTATAGAGTGCGATGTGTTTGTTTGTGTGTGCTTGTGTGTGTTTATAGTCATGAACGATGTGTTTGTTTGTGTGTGCGTGTGTGTTAATTTCTATGTACATATGTGTTTGTTGGTTTGGGTGTGTTTATGACTGTCTACATGTGTGTGCTTTTCCATGGGTCTGTGTGTGTGTTTGTGTATCTACAATGGACACTCACAGAGACGCTGAGGAACCACTCTTATCTAACCTAAACCCAGGGAGGAGGACCTCCTGGGTGAAGGAGGCCTGGAAGGTGTGGATGTGTGTCAGTGTGTCTGAGGACCCCCCTCCACCTGGGGACACTCTGTAGAAGGACAGAGAGCCAGCGGGCCGGTCCAGATACACTCCTACTCTGTTAGAGAGAGGGGGGGGGAGACGTGTGGATGTTCTACTACCGTTGTGAAGGGCAGTGTAGACAGCAGCAGCAGCATCGTCATTAAATTCAAGACTCCAGGACTTGTTGTTCCATCCAAGCACGCCGTCATTACCCCCTCCTCTCCTTGTCATTCCTCTGTATGCCACTCCTATAACAACCCGTCCTCCCCACTCTACCTCCCAGTAGCAGCGGCCAGGCAGACCCTCTCTACACAACACCTGCTCCCAGTAGTCAAACCTCTCTGGGTGATCCGGATACGACTGGTTCTCTTTAACCCGCGTCACCTTCCTGCTGTCCTCAGACAGAGAGAGTTGTCTGTGGGCTGTGTTTGGGTCCAGTGTGAGTTCACAGGCATCTGACGGGAGAAACATGATTAGGCTGCTAAACCAATATTATTAATTATAATCATCATCATCATCATCATCGTCATCATTATTAAATAAACAGCATCACCAGCTCTAATTTAAATCTAAGGTGAAACACATGCATCATTCAAAACATGTTAATATGATTATTATGTGCCATAGCTAATGTAATGACAGGAATTAAAACGATATTATAATTATTATAATGGTGACAAGATGATAGTTTAATTTAATAGTTTTTGAATATAAAATAGACATGTAATTATGATTAACAGTATCCTGATTATTATGGTGTTATGTCCAATGTTGTAAAATCATCACTCATGATATAATCACAGCAATTATGTTAATGTTTATATATGTAAGATACATGATGTCAGTCATCAGCTTCATTCCCAGATATCTGAATGAACAGACGTCACCTCCTGCTGTGTGGATGGACTTTCCAGCTCAATAGTCAGTGTGCGTTGTGATGAATCAAACAGACACTTACACTTCTCTAGAGCTGGTTTCAGCCTCCACACTCCACCGTGCTCCACACTGGGGGGGAAACAAAGTGAGAGCAGCATGTTGAAACATACGCCTTCATCATCTGCTGTCTCATCGCTTTCTACACAACATAAGTTACAGCTGCCTTTTCAAACAACTTCATCTAGCAGAGGGTTGAATCCTTGTAGGAGGCATTTTCTCTGAATGGTGAGCTTTCCTCGCCATACCTGAGAGTGTCCAGTCTCCATTGTGGATCCTCCAGTCCAGCAGAGAGCAGCGCAGCTCCTGAGTCTCCTGGGTGATTGTAGCTCAGGTCAAGCTCTCTCAGATGGGAAGGGTTGGAGCTCAGAGCGGAGGCCAGAGAAGCACAGCCTTCCTGTGTGACCAGGCAGCCAGACAACCTACACACACACACACACACACACACACACACACACACACACACACACACACACACACACACACACACACACACACACACACACACACACACACACACACACACACACACACACACACACCTTTATTTATTATATCTGGAAGAGAATATTTCTTACTGAAGTAAACAGATTAATAAAGTATTAATTCCATATGATGGACAACTTAAAGCTTTATGATTTAATTCAGATCACAGCCCGTCTAGAGCCACCATCACCGAGCCTCATGTCTACACTAATGGCAACTCCTCAGAGTTACATAACATATAACACATAACATCCATAACATACAGACAGCAACCCCTAAGCCTAACCCTCACATGAGCTGGTCAGAGTTCCATCACATATAACATACATAACATTCTAGCAGTTAACAGGACAGCAACCCCTCACCCTCACATCAGCTGGCCAGTGTTCTGTCAGCTAGAATAACCTGTTAACTAATGACACACTAGCAGCTAACAAGACAGCAAAAATAAACAACCCTTCAAAAATAAAAATGATGTTCCTATGCCGCTTTTCCACCGCACATGTGGCTCGACTCGACACGACACGACTCGACACGACTCGACACGGTAGCAGCGCGGGTGCTTTTCCACCGCAAATAGTACCTCCGGGACGTGGGCGGGGTCGTCTGCGCGAAAGGGCCGTGACGTATTTTTGTACGCGACGCAAACAACACCTACGTAACCCACACATGGACAGAACCCACATAACAACAATGGAGAACATCGATGCGATGGTATTCGTGTTCGTATTATTAGCTGGCATGTTGAAGAAGTGGAATATGTTGGCTGCGGCGCTACTATGGCTGTTCTATCGTTACCAGCATGGTTGCCATGTCGCTCTCGTGACTTCGTCACACTCTCTGGCCAATCAGTGGCCGGCCGTCTGCCGACGTCACCTTTTAGCATCGGCTCAGCCGCTTGGAACCTAGAGCGAGGCGGTACTAGAAAAAGCAGCCACTTGAGGTACTAGATCGCGGTGGAAACGCAAAAAAGGCGAGCTGAGTCGAGTCGTGTCGAGCTGGGACCATGCAATGGAAAAGCGGCACTAGAATCCTCGTCCTCTAAAGTTCTGTTCCTCCTCTGGCCTCTTGGCCTCCCTCCTCCCATCTGTGCTCCACTGACATGTTGACTCCACCCTACAAATGAATAATGATGCTGAATCTGGTGGGGATCTTAATCCCAGTTCAGACCAAAGATTCGCCTCGCAACGAGGCTGTTTTGGAACGTCGCAGGGGAAGAGTTGCAGCAGCGTGACCCTAACCCTAACTTCAGGTCAACATTGGGGGATCGTAATTATTTCCTTCAAATGTGTTCAACCAAAAAGTGGCCATTTCAGTATTATTTATCTGTAATTTATTTGATTAAATCCAAATTTTGTTTGTGATGATGTATGAAATAACCCATTCCATCAATTGACGACTGCATTTTACAAGTGTGTTATGAGTGGCATGGCATGCACTCATTTAACATGCCCTGGGAATGTATAAATGTTCTTGAAACTTAAAACTGGACCATATATTCATTAGAGTTGGATTTCAACTCAATGCAGGACCACTATTGGAGTGGATTTGACGAACATTGGAATTAAATTAATTGTTTGGAGTGCTGCGGCAGAACGAATCAAGGAATGGGCGCAGTATCGGCCCAAAAGCAACAGGCCTACAATGCGCTTTACAAGGTAGGAAGGCGAGAATATAGCCTAGTCCCCCCCCATTTGCACACAAATTCTCGAAGGGGATCAATAAAAATAAACCAACAGTTTTTGCAAATAGAAATCTCTCTACAAAGTTATAACTGCTCATGATGATATCGCTGCGTTGTCTCTGTGGAGACAGCGCAGCAACACCTCTGCCCAAGCCCCCGCCCCCCCCCCCCCCCCCCAGAACCGCGGAGCCGTCGCATTTACATCAGAATGAAACCCAATAAACCGCCAATGTGTGTGTAGGGTCCGGGAGGCTAAATTGGGGTGCACGCTCAAGCAACCTAATCGCAAACCTAAGTTAGGCTACTTTTTAGCGTGATTCTGATGCTGTTGCGGCTCTCAGCTGTGCCAGAGCGTTCACAGTTGCTAGGGAAACCACCTGACGTCGCCGCCCGGTGCAGCAGTTTGAACTGCCCCATTTTTAGAACGTCGCAGCCCGTCTCGTCGCAAGGAGCTGAAAGGAGTTGCGAGTTGCAAGTCGTTGCGAGGCTAATCTTTGGTCTGAACTGGGCTTTAGACACGTGTCGTCTGTTCTTTTAGATCACAGCCCACCTAGTCCTGGATCATCCCTTACTATTAAACAAACCCAAATACACATTTAACCCTAACCCTGACCTGAGAGTTTCCAGTGTACAGTGTGGACTCCCCAGTCCAGCAGAGAGCAGCTTCACTCCTGAATCCTGCAGATCGTTGGTACTCAGGTCCAGCTCTTTCAGACTAGAGGAGTTGGAGCTGAGAACTGAGGCCAGAGCTTCACAGCATCTCTCTGACAGATGACAGCCGGTCAGCCTTCACACACAAAATAAAAGACCATGTTACTGTGTTTATGTCTTTAACATTTTCCATAATTGAAAGAGAAGTTACGCCAATGTTAATTTTTTTTATGTTTAAATTCTAATAATAAGCTTTAAAAAAAAGCCTGACTACATGCGAATAGGTAGAATAATAATAATAAAAAATAGTAAACTGTACATTCTACATTAAATGTCTTTATTGAAGTTTTTTTGTTACTTTTTTTTTATAAAGACTCTTGTGCTGTAAAGGTTTGCACATTGAGTACAACTGACCTGAGAGTTTCCAGTGTACAGTGTGGACTCCCCAGTCCAGCAGAGAGCAGCTTCACTCCTGAATCCTGCAGATCATTGTAACTCAGGTCCAGCCCTCTCCGACTAGAGGATTTGGAGCTGAGAACTGAGGCCAGAGCTTCACAGCATAGCTCTGACAGATGACAGCCAATCAGCCTGCACACACAATAAACAGAACATGTTAGGAACCCTGATTTAATGTTTTAGACGACTTTTCTGATAGTTAGCTATCAGAAACTTTTCTTTTCTGATAGTTATATAAAAATGATGATACATTATTCTTCTGTTAATTATATTGTGGTGATCACGGCCGTGGTTCACCGTGTCCGGGTGCCGCAAAGGATCCTGGGAGCCTCGGGGGGAAGCGGCACCGCCACCAAGGGAGTCGTGTGTGTGAGTATGAGAGTGTGTGTGTGTGTGTGTGTGTGTGTGTGTGTGTGTGTGTGTGTGTGAGTATTCGTGTGTGAGTATTCGTGTGTGTGTGTGAGTATTCGTGTGCGTGCGTGCGTGCGTGCGTGCGTGCGTGCGTGCGTGCGTGCGTGCGTGCGTGCGTGCGTGCGTGCGTGCGTGCGTGCGCGCGCTCGCTCGCGTGTGTCTGTGTGTGTGTGTCTGTGTGTGTAAAAAAAAAAGGCAACGTTTCCTGAAACTCTTCTTAACATGAACGCGCGTGCATTGCTCTAACGACGTTTGTAGGCTTGCAACTGTCCACTGACACGGTGCTGAAATGGGCTCTATAGGAGGGGGAGACGCAGGAATGTCGATGGAAAATTGGGTTAAATAGGGTTCAAATATGTCCCCATCAAGGCTAACAACAGAGTATCCTACGAAAAGAATAGACTACAATAATATGAATGCCGAAGATAACAACACAATGGATTAGGCCTGGGCTGACATATGCTTGGTCAGTCCTAATCTTGAACGCACTGTGCGTATATTTTTTCGAGGCATTTTCCCCCCTGAAACAATTCCATATTACAAAAATCTAAAACAGCTTGTGTGACAACTACATTTATCTTAATGTGCTGATTTCTGAAACATGCTTTGCTCAGTGAAGAGAGCAGACTTTATCTGATTCCTTAAAAGGTTTCATGGATTGGCGCGCACTCTCTAGTCTAGAATCTTTGGTGTAAACATTAAAAATGCAACGTTCCATACATTCATTATCAGTCAAAGGCAGAGGCTGGGCATTGCCACACGGCTATTGCTGACCCGATTAGAAGAGCTTGGTCTAGATCCTGCCCATATTGTTGGGCAGGATGATGTATAGGCCTCTTTACACTGCCAAGCCGGTTCGGTCGCAGCTTGGCATGCCCGGCGACTTCACCGTCTTATCTTAAGTTTCCTGTGTAAAACCGAAGGGGGTCAAATCCCCCGTTCGTCACGGCGCAGGCTTTCTTGGTTCACTGGAGAAGGCGGGGCTGCGCACAGAGTTTAGACCGCTTTAGAATAATTTGCATACTCCCGAATGTTTTATTTTTTTTATGAATGAAGTCACCCGCATGCAAAAATGAGTTCACGTCAGTGTAGGCTAGTGCAAAGTGCAAAAACGCCGACATATTCTTTATTTTGCTGACTAAATTAACTAAATTAGGATGCTAGCTCAAGCAGGCAATTTACCTCGGGTAGTGTTAACGCGTGGATCGTGCCGCGAAAAAAAAGGCGTGCATAAGACGGCATATTTGGCAGTGTAAATACGCCTTGTGATGGTGCTGGTAATGTAAGCGGGAAAGCGCGCAGCATTCAGGCACGCATCGCAGCACATTTTCCCGCAGAAGTCTACGTTCACTGCAGAAACCACGGTCTCGATTGTTCACTCCACTAAGGTCAGGGATGTTCGTTACTGTCTTGAGTCTAGACAGTAACGAATTGGACCGTGTCTAGACTCTAGACACGGTCCAATTAATAATGAACTTCAACACAGCCTCACCGAAGCGCCTTCAGTGCTTTATGGCAAACAATCGCAACAAAAAACGCCTGCAGAAATTCTCCGACACCCGCTGGTCTCAGCATGATTCATGTACAATATGTCTTCTGTCATTAATCAATATGAGGACCAACCACGCCTGCAGAGATTCTCTGACACCCGCTGGTCTCAGCCTGATTCATGTACAGTATGTCTTCTGTCATTGATCAATATGAGGACCAACCACGATGGTTGAATTAAAATCAGAGGGAGACAGCAAGTGCAGCTCGAAAGCAACGTCCCACACAAGACGAATGGAATCATTTGAATTTATTATATGCCTTGAGGGTTACCTTGGGACGTGGCGTTTGATCGGTACATTTCGGCTGCGCATTTATTTTTGGAATTTTAAATTGCTGCAATAAATTATGTTGTTGACTCTGTCTCGGTCTTTGCTTTTTAAATCTTACAGTAGTCTATGAGTAATATATTGGCGGTAACCACTGTTTAGGAGGTATTGCGAAATGGTGCCAGCTGTACATTCCGTGGTATTGGATGTGTTTTAATAAAACACATCCAATACCACTGAATGTCCAGCAGGTGACGCCACTGAGGCTATAGTAACGATGCTCTTAGCACCCTGCGAGCACCCCTGGAGCCCTCCTTAGCCAAGATCCCTTGGTGGCGGTGACGCTCCCCCCGGGCCTCCCAGGATCCTTTGCGGCACCCGGACACGGTGACCACGGCCGCGATCGCAAAAATATCATTTTCATTGGAACAACTCAAGAATTTATATTTTTTGTATGCGTATAAAGTTTTTGTTATGTTATACTTTTTTACACGTCAAACAATTTAAGACATATTAAAAATAAATAAAGGCAACTCTCGGGTCGTGTGGTGTATTGTGTAACTGCTTTAAACCGGGTCTCCCGTTGGGTCATTCCTGTGCTGCTCGCCAAAATATAATAATTCTAGGTAGACCTATAACCTTTGATTGATGCAAATACTGTGACTTCATTTGTTTAACTCCCACTCTCCCGTTAACAGGAGATTGTGGGAGGGCACTATTATTATATTTTGTGTATATAATTGAAAAGATGCAATGGCAACTCGGAACTTTTCAACTTTTCATTTTCGCACCGCACATACAACAAGGTGTAATATGTCCAATGGCACCACCCTGATAAACGTGGTCAGCAAGGGTACTGAGTCATTCGATTATATATTTAGACGACATTTAGGATTGATCCTTAAACCAGGGGCCAATAGTCGTCTTTTAATAGTCTCCTGATACGGAACTGTTTGCACGTTGAGTAAAACTGACCTGAGAGTTTCCAGTGTACAGTGTGGACTCCCCAGTCCAGCAGAGAGCAGCTTCACTCCTGAATCCTGCAGATCATTGGAACTCAGGTCGAGCTCTCTCAGACGAGAGGAGTTGGAGCTGAGAGCTGAGGCCAGAGCTGCACAGCATCCCTTTGACAGAACACAGGAATTCAGCCTGCACACAATAAAAAGAACATGTTAGGAAGTGAGATTAAAAGTGCTTAAAGGACCCAACTAGCTCACAGGAGAAACATGGTGTAGCTAACGAACAGCACAGGGCCGCCATGGGGCCACACTGGAGGGGAGGACGTCCAGTGATGCTAGCGCCTCGGCTCTCCTCGCTGCTATCAGGGATCAGGGAGTGAGCTCAAGGAGATGACTGTGGACATTCAAACTTCCTTCATCAGTCCCCTGATGGCCGTAGGGATCCTGAACTCTGTGTGAACAGAGTCAGACCTGACGAAGCAGAGGGCTGTGGAGCCAAGGAGGGCCTTCAGCGCTCTATCAGTCCCAATGCTTCCTTCTGTAAGACTATTGATTCATTAATTCAACCTTTTATTTTGATAAACCATCATAAATGTGCTTAAGCTCATTTACATAAACCTATAACACTGAGGGCACTTGCCCTTCCTGACTTCAGACACTTATAGGGGGCTTCAAAACAAGGACGACTATGAAACCCCTCTGGGGCTTTGCTTCTCTACATATTCAAACCTTTGATGTTATTCTGTATCCCTACATATTAAATAGATACATATTGTTCTGTATTTCTACATATTCAATCGTTTTATGTTGCTCTGTATTTCTACATATTCAATCTTTTTATGTTTATGCATTCCTACATATTCAATCTTTTTATGTTTATGCATTCCTACATATTCAATCGTTTTATGATGCTTTGTATATCTACATTTTCAATTATGTTGTTCTGTATTACTACATAGTCAATAGTTTTATGTTCTGTATTTCAACATATTAATTTATGTTGTCCTGAATTTCTACATATTCAATTCTATTATGTTGCTCTATATTTCTACATGATCAATAGTTTTATGTTGTTCTGTATTTATTCATATTAAATGGTTTAATGTTGCTCTGTATTTCTGCATTTAGAATTGTTGGACCTTGTTCTGTATTTTAAGTCTTCAATTGAAGTTCTGAAGATAAAATATATATAAAGTATATCTGTAAAAAATGATGACGTAACAAAGACCTTATAAAGTCATGGCAACAATAAAGAAATTGTTGAGTTTCTCCTATGAAAATTATACATTTATGAACTTGAAATGAACTATATATTCATATAGCGCTTTTCAAGTCAGCTTACATTGACTTCATATAGGGCTTTACAGTGAAGGGGGGACCTCACTAACCACCACGAATGTGTAGCATCCACATGGGTGATGCACAGCAGCCAATCGGCGCCAGAACGCTCACCACACATGAATTGTGAATGTGTGATTGGACTGTCATATTTTACTTTGTTGACCCCATTGTCATGTACATTACCTTTAACACACACACTTACATACACCTATATGCATGCTTACACTACCAAGGGACCACAATGGAAATAAGCCCATGTGCTTTTATGTGTTATCCTTTTGACCTGTTCATTTGTATGCTTACGTTTGTGCATGTGTCAATAAAGAATTTCAATCATTTCAATCAATCAATTACCCACCAGCTTGATTTAAACAGGGGGATGAATAGGGGGCCAGATTGAATGAGCCTGGTTGGTCAGTTTTAGCCGGGACCCGGGAATCTCCCACTCTTTCTGAGATAAGTGCCCTGGGATCTTTAATAACCTCAGTGAGTCAGGACCTCGGCTTTACGTCTCCTCTGAAGGACGGCACCTTCCACAGCCCAGTGTCCCCGTCACTGCACTGGGGCATCAGGATTTATGCTTTGGCCAGAGGGAAGAGTGCCACCTACTGGCCACCAACCGACACCACTTCCAGCAGCAGCTCAGTGTTCCCAGTTGGTCTCCCATCCAGTACTAACCAAGCCCACCTGCTTAGCTTCAGAGGTTCAGCTAAGGCAGGGTCTACATTGGTCTGGCTGCTGGTTTATTTAGACCGATAAACTTTGATGGAGGCAAATACTGCGACTTCATTTGTTTAACTACCACTGACCTGTTAACAGGGGAATGTGGGAATGCACTTTTATTATATTTTGTGTTTATAATTGATAAGTTGCAATGGTAACATTGGGATTACTTTTTAAACTTTTCATTTTCGCATCCCATTATACAACAAGGTGTAATATATCCAATGGCACCACTCTGATACATGTGGTCATCAAAGGTACTGAGTTATTATCTGATATAGTTTGACGTCATTTAGGTGTGATTCTCAGACCAGGGGGCAGAAGGTAAAAGTCTTCTGAAACCGAACCTTGTGGTGTAACTGTTTGCACTTAGTAAAACTGACCTGAGAGTTTCCAGTGTACAGTGTGGACTCCCCAGTCCAGCAGAGAGCAGCTTCACTCCTGAATTCAACAGTTCATTGTTACTCAGGTCGAGCTCTCTCAGACTAGAGGAGTTGGAGCTGAGAACTGAGGCCAGAGCTTTACAGCATCTCTTTGACAGCCTACAGCTGTTCAGCCTTCACACAAAAAAACAGAACATGTTGAGAACCGTGATTAAATGTTTGATAAGACTTTTCTGATAGTTGAACAAATGATTATACATTAGATCTTTAAATGGTAGTTACATATTAGGTGTACAATTTTGATACTAACAAAAATGCTATAACAGAAAACTGTATCATAATATTACTTTTATAGAATTATGTATATAGTGTGCATCGTAAAACATGTTATAAGTATGCCTACAGATATATGTTGTATGTTATTGTAACTTTTGTATTCTAGTATTATATACAGTATATTGTATTGTGTGCATTGCAATACATGTTCTAAGGCACCGTCAGAGATGTTTTGTAATTTACTATAACTTTTAAATTCTAGTATTATGTATAGTGCTGTATTGTTAATACATGTTATGAGTGAACCTACAGAGATGTTTTGGAGATTTTGACCAATGGCAGCAGCCCCAGAAGACCCTCCTCAGAAGCAGAGTATTTCTTCAGGTAAAACACGTCCAGCTGCTCTTCTGATGTCAGTACGATGAAGACCAGAGCTGACCACTGAGCAGAGGAGAGAGATTCAGTGGAGAGACTTCCTGATGACAGGTACTGTTGGATCTCCTCCACTAGAGAACTGTCATTCAGCTCATTCAGACAGTGGAACAGATTGATGCTTCTCTCTTGAGAGAGATCTCCACCTATCTTCTCCTTGATGTAATGGACTATTTGGTTATTGATTTGTGACCTCCTTCCTGTCTGCCCCGATTGAACGTTTTTTGTTAGATTGTCCAGTAATTTACTTCCTCTTGGTCCCAGCAGACCTTGTAGGAGCATCTGATTGGTCTCTAGAGAGAGGCCCAGGAGGAAGCGGAGGAACAAGTCCAGGTGTCCGTTCTCACTCTGTAAGGCCTTGTCCACCGCACTCTGGTAGAGGAGGAGGAGTTCAGCATCCCTGGAGGTTGGCTGTTCTTCTGAGAGCAGGTTGACACCAGTGTTGATGAAGGACAGAAAGACATAAAGGGCAGCCAGAAACTCCTGGATGCTCAGATGGATGAAGCAGAACATCCTGTCCTGGTGCAGTCCACACTCCTCTTTAAAGATCTGGGTGAACACTCCTGAGTACACTGAGGCTGCTCTGATATCGATGTCACACTCTGCCAAGTCTGCCTCGTAGAAGATCAGCTGGCCTTTCTCCAGCTGGTTAAAAGCCAGTTTCCCCAGAGAAACAATGATCTCCCTGCTCTCCGAACTCCATTGTGGATCGGTTTCAGCTCGCCCATGATACTTCCTGTCCCCCTGTATGGACTGAACCCTCAGGAAGTGGCTGTACATCTGAGTCACGGTCTTGGGCACCTCTTCTCCTCTCTGGGATGTTTTGAAGAAGTCCACTAGAACTGTAGCAGTGATCCAACAGAAGACTGGGATGTGACACATGATGTGGAGGCTTCGAGATTTCTTGACGTGAGAGATGATTGTGGTGGCCATTGTCCCCTCTCTGAATCTCTTCCTGAAGTACTCCTCCTTCTGTGGGTCGGTGAACCCTCTCACCTCGGTCACCATGTCAACACACTCAGCAGGGATCTGATTGGCTGCGGCAGGGCGTGTGGTTATCCAGATGCGGGCAGAGGGAAGCAGGACTCCCCTGATGATGTTTGTCAGCAGCACGTCCACTGAGGTCGGTTCGGTGACATCAGTCCAGATCGGGTTATTCTGGAAGTCCAGAGGAAGTCGACACTCATCCAGACCATCCAAGATGAAGACTACTTGGTCATGGTCGTATCTGTAGATTCCTGATTCTTCGGTTTCAACAGAAAACTGATGAAGAAGTTCCAGTAAGCTAAACTCTTTCCCTTTCAATAAATTCAGTTCTCTGAAAGTGAGGAGAAATGTGAAGTCTATGTCGTGGTTGGCTTTGCCTTCGGCCCAGTCCAGAGTGAACTTGTGTGTTAAGAGAGTTTTACCAATGCCGGCCACTCCGGTTGTCATTATTGTTCTGATTGGTTTATCTTGTCCAGGTAGAGGTTTAAAGATGTCTTCACATCTGATTGGTGTTTCCTCGTTGGCTTGCTTCCTGGATGCCTTTTCAATCAGTCTGACCTCATGTTCCATGTTGACCTCTCCACTGCCTCTCTCTGTGATGAAGAGCTCTGTGTAGATCTCATTCAGAGGTCTCTGCTCTCCTGCTCTAGCGATTCCCTCAAACACACAGTGGAACTTCTTCTTCAGATGAGCCTTGAGTTCATGTTGCCACTGGACCGCAACAGCTCCTAAATCCCAAACCAGAAGAAACATACCATTCATATTTCCAAGCAATATTACTGGTGTAAAGAAAAAAGTATTAAATTCTACTTTATATGGATCTTATAACTTTATTAGTAGTGCTGTCGTTGTTGAGTATCAGTGGTATCAGTGACTTGCTAACCTGATATAACAAGATAGTGGTGCATCTCTTCCACTGAGTTATTCTGCTGTTGATCTGCCGTTTAATGTTTAAAATTCTTTAAGCTGATACCCCCACAATAACCCTACATATATGGATCAACCCATTTAACCTATATATGAGTATCTTACCACTCCCCAGCTTGTCGGCCAGTTCCTCCTGGTTCATCTCCATCAGGCAGAGCTTTGTGATGTCTACCACTCCCTCTATGGCGCGCCTCCTCTGCTCCTCGTTCTTATCATCCTCCTCCTCCTTCTCCCTCTGACTCTCCGAGCATTGTGGGTAATCTGAGAAGAGATCCCTCCAGAGCTTCTTCAGCTCCTTGTCTAGAAAAGCGTGTGCGTTCTCCTCAGCCCTCTGGAACAGAACAAACATCAAGGAGAACTTTACTTTGAACTAACTGAGGACATCAGAAGCATCTGTCCTAGATTAACGTCTCCCTGGTCTAAAGAGGGAAAACTGGAGCCTATAAGCTCCACAAGAGATGCTTTTATTGCCCATGTAGAGCCAGGGGCACCACTAGAGATTGTGGGCCTTATCAAATAATATATTGGGCCTCCAACCTAGACCACCCACCAGCCTAGAAAATCCATTTTACCACCCATAGATTGATAGACTAGCTCTAGTGTAGCCTACTGCTAATTACCTAATACTAAGCCTGCTGTCATTGACCATTGATGTATGAATGTAAGAGGTACATGAGTAAGGCTGGGACAATGCGTCGACGTAATCGATGACGTCGACGCATAAATTACGTCGACGCGAAAAATGTGTGTCGATTCGAAAAACCCAAAACGAAGATGGCGGCGACGGAGCGTAGTAGCAACGCGAGTGGCTCCTCAGACTATCATAAGTGCAAGGCTCCACACACTCATTCCTCTACAGTATGGGAATTCTTTAATGTAAAAGGAAACGATTCCGTGATACGTCGTCTTTGCAAAATGGAGATGACTTTCCATTCTAGCCCCACGGCAAATGCACCAGCACCTGAAGAGGCGCCACCCGGGAGCAGCTCCAGATGACCGAGCAACGTAGACTTCAAAGAATGCATTTCTTTGCACTTTTATTTTTGAATTTAAAGGCAATAAACATGCATTGCAATGTTAAGGAATTCATGTTTTTTTCATTCAGATATGTAAATCAACATGTATAAATTGCTATTAGTCAATTAATGGGGAGATAATCGATAATCGAATCGAACTGTGCATCGAAAAAATAATCTCTAGATTAATCGTTTAAAAAATAATATTTTATCCCAGCCCTATACATGAGTGGCATCTCTCATTGCTGTTGCTGTTCTGGCAAAAGGCTTTCCTCTTGAGAAATTCATGAAATTCAGTGGTGTTTTACATTTTGGTCAATTGGTTCCCAAAGTTTGTCAGATGCCAGTAATGTTACACTTGCTCTAAACACCTCAGTAAAATGGGACAGAAAAGACACAGACTGTCTTCATACTCCGCTATTACTTTTCACCACTAGGGGTCAGTATTCACAGACCTACCCTGGCTGTATAGTTGATAAGTAGAAGAGAATTTGTGAAGGCCTAAATAAACAGACTTCCCGGGTCATCCACCTGTCTCCCTCATTTATTGATTCATATTTATGAATTTCATGTTTTATGAAGAACTATTTGATTGATAGGGAAGGAAGGTAAATAAATAAAAAACCTTTGTTTGTATAAACTGTTGGCCCTTTTCCTCCCTCTCAGCTCTCTGTTTCTGATACCACGACTTCTACATCAACGACGACGTGTCAAACTACTGACAGTCTGTTCTCCGTCTGTTCTGCTTGTAAGCTGACCGAGTGGAAGACTCTGTGCTGAAAACTGGATCCACGCAAGACTGAACCATGCAATAAAGAGAGAGAGGTGGAATATATAGACTATACTGAACATTTAGCCAAACATGGAGGAACAAACCCCTTGTTTGTTTAAATTGCTACGTTTTTTAGATAACATTTTCACACTAAATATATTAACTTGATTATGATGAATTCCCCCCCCCCCCCCTCCCTTTACGGAGCCCCTGTTTAGAGCTGAAGTCAAATGTCTTGTTTCATTTACACACCTTGATCAGCTCTGCTTGATGCTGCTGTACAGACTGAGCACTGGTAACCTTTGACCTCTCCTGTGGTCGCCTGTGGAGACAGCGTGCACACACACACACACACACACACACACACACACACACACACACACACACACACACACACACACACACACACACACACACACACACACACACTATCTTTTTAATACAAAAATTTCCTGATTGTAAATATCAGTCAGTAAAACTACTAGTTTGTTGGAAACTCCTACCTCTCCTCTCTGGAGGGGCGTCCATCTTTAAGTCTAGGAGGATGATCCATAGACCAGTTGCTCTTCAAGGAGACACAGCTGGGTCCAGGGGAGTCCGCTCTCTCCTTCTGGACTCTTATAGAAAAACAAGAACCAGGATTTATGGATGTTTGATCGATGCTGTCGTTTTATAATCTTTGACAAATCCATACCCTTCCTCTCTGGAGGAGCGTCTATCTTTAAGGTCAGGAGGATGACCCATAGAGCAGTCGCTCTTCAAGGAGACACAGCTGGGTCCAGGGGAGTCCGCTCTCTCCTTCTGGACTCTTATAGAAAAACAAGAACCAGGATTTATGGATGTTTGATCGATGCTGTCGTTTTATAATCTTTGACAAATCCATACCCTTCCTCTCTGGAGGAGCGTCTATCTTTAAGGTCAGGAGGATGACCCATAGAGCGGTCGCTCTTCAAGGAGACACAGCTGGGTCCAGGGGAGTCTGCTCTCTCCTTCTGGACTCTTATAGAAAAACAAGAACCAGGATTTATGGATGTTTGATCGATGCTGTCGTTTTATAATCTTTGACAAATCCATACCCTTCCTCTCTGGAGGAGCGTCTATCTTTAAGGTCAGGAGGATGACCCATAGAGCAGTCGCTCTTCAAGGAGACACAGCTGGGTCCAGGGGAGTCCGCTCTCTCCTTCTGGACTCTTATAGAAAAACAAGAACCAGGATTAAAGGATGTCTGATAGATATAGTTGAATAATATCTGATAAATCCTCACCTCTTGTCAATTGACTGATTTCCATCTCTAAAGTTAATAGGATCATCCATCGACCAGTCACTCTTCAAGGAGACACAGCTGGGTCCAGGGGAGTCTGCTCTCTCCCGCTGCTCTGGGCTTCAACACAACACACACACAGCTTGTACTAAGACTGATGATGGAGTCATGAGATATCAGTGCTGAGCTCTGAGAAGGACAACAGTCACAGACAGAGAGATCCTCTTCTTACCTCTTAGCTTTGCTCTGGTGGCCATGTTCCCCAGACAGAGTGGTTTTAGAGGTAGGAGCCCCCTCCTCTCTCTCCTCATCCATAGTAGACTGGAGACCTGGACACAAAAACAACTCTGTATTGTTTCTACGACAATTCAGCGTTGGTTTACTCTCTGTTTTTATGCAAGCTGCTTTTTGGGGGGCTGCTGTCTCTTTATTGTGGACGAGAGGCAGGGTGGTCTTTCCAAGAAGCAGTTCATAGACCCTCTCACTCTCAATAAGAGCAAATATGTGGAGATGCTGCCCAGATGTTTCCAATAACTATTTAATAATTATTAATTAATAACTTTAACAACTATTCATCATTCCACTCAGAAGGTCTCTAAGGGCTTCAAATGTGTCTGATCAAAATCAAGTTCACAATGCTGAAATCATACCAACTGTTCCCTGTGCTGGTTAAACCGCTCTGAAGGCAGCACCATATATGGACTTCCTCGTGTCATATGACATTACAACCAGAGCTGTGATAAAGGCCCACAGAGAACAAGAACCAGAACAAGATGATCTTTAAACACCTTCACTTACAAAGATGTATAATGCATCCAACTGTATACAACCAATTACAACTGTATAATGTATTCTCCGCACCTCGTAATCATAATAATACTCATAATAATAATATTAACAACATAACAATGCATATATAACTGTATATTTTTAGAATCGGCTACATTTTCTAATAAGAAAATTAAAGTTTAATTCTTTCTGCCAACAGCAGTGTGACCGATTAACTTCATAACAGTGACGGACACTACAGTTTAAACATTTGTTCATTTACCTGACATATTTAATAATAATGTTTAGCAGTACATGTTTACATAAAAATAGCAATCTTCCTATTGATGATATATAAGTGATTAAGTGATAAGTGAATAGCATTTATGATGCATCAGGGATCAGAGTTGAGTACAGTACCTTAGTCTTCTTCCTGCTGTAATGAAGTGAGTCACAGCAAACCGTCCGACTCATAACAAGGTAATGTTGCTGTGAACCAACCAGTTGAACCACTGCCCCTCCCTGTTTGTACTCCTCTAAGACTAGCCTCCTATAGGCTGCTGTTCCATGACTCCACCCTGTAATGTGGAGTCAGACGGAGAGCTCAATATATGTTGTCAATATATTGACAATATATATTGACCCCTGATCATATAGTCTTTAGTCTTCATGTGGACTTTATAGGGACCACACGCACAGACACACACACACACACACACACACACACACACAGACACACAGACACACACGCGCACACACAAAACACGCACAAACCCACAGAAACACCATACTTCCATACTTGTTGACATAAAAGTGCACAATTTGATTGCCATTCATTATTCAGAAGCAGACATGAACAACACGACAACGATTATAATGTGACCCAAATGGAAAATAGCATTAAAGGTTATAAACACCAGTAAAGGAGAGCAGACAGTGATGTAATGTAATCATTTATAATGGGTTATGTTTCTTTATTAGGCCGGGCTATTCCCTCTATTATCTCTTTGTTAAATCAATAATCTTGTTGGGTTGGATTCTTCTCTTGTTTTTTCCTTCCTCATACTGTTTCACCTTTTACCGGAAGGTGTTCAGAAAGGTACCAAGGCAAGGTGGTACGCACGCACGCACACACACACACACACACACACACACACACACACACACACACACACACACACACACACACACACACACACACACACACACACACACACACACACACACACACACACACACACACACACACACACACACACACCTTTATTTATTCTATCTGGAAGAGAATATTTCTTACTGAAGTAAACAGATTAATAAAGTATTAATTCCATATGATGGACAACTTAAAGCTTTATGATTTAATTCAGATCACAGCCCGTCTAGAGCCACCATCACCGAGCCTCATGTCTACACTAATGGCAACTCCTCAGAGTTACATAACATATAACACATAACATCCATAACATACAGACAGCAACCCCTAAGCCTAACCTTCACATGAGCTGGTCAGAGTTACATCACATATAACATACATAACATTCTAGCAGTTAACAGGACAGCAACCCCTCACCCTCACATCAGCTGGCCAGTGTTCTGTCAGCTAGAATAACCTGTTAACTAATGACACACTAGCAGCTAACAAGACAGCAAAAATAAACAACCCTTAAAAAATAAAAATGATGTTCCTAGAATCCTCGTCCTCTAAAGTTCTGTTCCTCCTCTGGCCTCTTGGCCTCCCTCCTCCCATCTGTGCTCCACTGACATGTTGACCCCAGCCTACAAATGAATAATGATGCTGAATCTGGTGGGGATCTTAAGCCCAGTTCAGACCAAAGATTCCCCTCGCAACGAGGCTGTTTTGGAACGTTGCAGGGGAAGAGTTGCAGCAGCGTGACCCTAACCCTAACTTCAGGTCAACATTGGGGGATCGTAATTATTTCCTTCAAATGTGTTCAACCAAAAAGTGGCCATTTCAGTATTATTTATCTGTAATTTATTTGATTAAATCCAAATTTTGTTTGTGATGATGTATGAAATAACCCATTCCATCAATTGACGACTGCATTTTACAAGTGTGTTATGAGTGGCATGGCATGCACTCATTTAACATGCCCTGGGAATGTATAAATGTTCTTGAAACTTAAAACTGGACCATATATTCATTAGAGTTGGATTTCAACTCAATGCAGGACCACTATTGGAGTGGATTTGACGAACATTGGAATTAAATTAATTGTTTGGAGTGCTGCGGCAGAACGAATCAAGGAATGGGCGCAGTATCGGCCCAAAAGCAACAGGCCTACAATGCGCTTTACAAGGTAGGAAGGCGAGAATATAGCCTAGTCCCCCCCCATTTGCACACAAATTCTCGAAGGGGATCAATAAAAATAAACCAACAGTTTTTGCAAATAGAAATCTCTCTACAAAGTTAGAACTGCTCATGATGATATCGCTGCGTTGTCTCTGTGGAGACAGCGCAGCAACACCTCTGCCCAAGCCCCCGCCCCCCCCCCCCCCCAGAACCGCGGAGCCGTCGCATTTACATCAGAATGAAACCCAATAAACCCGCCAATGTGTGTGTAGGGTCCGGGAGGCTAAATTGGGGTGCAAGCTCAAGCAACCTAATCGCAAACCTAAGTTAGGCTACTTTTTAGCGTGATTCTGATGCTCTCGGCTCTCAGCTGTGCCAGAGCGTTCACAGTTGCTAGGGAAACCACCTGACGTCGCCGCCCGGTGCAGCAGTTTGAACTGCCCCATTTTTAGAACGTCGCAGCCCGTCTCGTCGCAAGGAGTTGAAAGGAGTTGCGAGTTGCAAGTCGTTGCGAGGCTAATCTTTGGTCTGAACTGGGCTTTAGACACCTGTCGTCTGTTCTTTTAGATCACAGCCCACCTAGTCCTGGATCATCCCTTACTATTAAACAAACCCAAATACACATTTAACCCTAACCCTGACCTGAGAGTTTCCAGTGTACAGTGTGGACTCCCCAGTCCAGCAGAGAGCAGCTTCACTCCTGAATCCTGCAGATCGTTGGTACTCGGGTCCAGCTCTTTCAGACTAGAGGAGTTGGAGCTGAGAACTGAGGCCAGAGCTTCACAGCATCTCTCTGACAGACGACAGACATTCAGCCTTCACACACAAAATAAAAGACCATGTTACTGTGTTTATGTCTTTAACATTTTCCATAATTGAAAGAGAAGTTACGCCAATGTTAATTTTTTTTATGTTTAAATTCTAATAATAAGCTTTAAAAAAAAGCCTGACTACATGTGAATAGGTAGAATAATAATAATAAAAAATAGTAAACTGTACATTCTACATTAAATGTCTTTATTTAAGTTTTTTTGTTACTTTTTTTTTATAAAGACTCTTGTGCTGTAAAGGTTTGCACATTGAGTAAAACTGACCTGAGAGTTTCCAGTGTACAGTGTGGACTCCCCAGTCCAGCAGAGAGCAGCTTCACTCCTGAATCCTGCAGATCATTGTAACTCAGGTCCAGCCCTCTCAGACTAGAGGATTTGGAGCTGAGAACTGAGGCCAGAGCTTCACAGCATAGCTCTGACAGATGACAGCCAATCAGCCTGCACACACAATAAACAGAACATGTTAGGAACCCTGATTTAATGTTTTAGACGACTTTTCTGATAGTTAGCTATCAGAAACTTTTCTTTTCTGATAGTTATATAAAAATGATGATACATTATTCTTCTGTTAATTATATTGTGGTGATCACGGCCGTGGTCACCGTGTCCGGGTGCCGCAAAGGATCCTGGGAGGCTCGGGGGGAAGCGGCACCGCCACCAAGGGAGTCGTGCGAGTATGAGAGAGTGTGTGTGTGTGTGTGTGTGTGTGTGTGTGTGTGTGTGTGTGTGTGTGTGTGTGTGTGTGTGTGTGTGTGTGTGTGTGTGTGTGTGTGTGTGTGTGTGTGTGTGTGTGTGTGTGTGTGTGTGTGTATTCGTGTGTGAGTATTCGTGTGTGTGAGTATTCGTGTGTGTGCGTGCGTGCGTGCGCGTGTGTCTGTGTGTGTGTGTGTGTGTGTGTGTGTGTCTGTAAAAAAAAAAGGCAACTCTCTGGGTCTTGCATTGTGTAACTGCTTTAAACCTGGGCCCCGTTTCCCGATAACGATGGATCCAAGCTCATACGATCATTCTCACGAAGGATCTTGCGAACCTTCGTAAATTTCTTTGGAGCGTTTCCTGAAACTCCTCTTAACATGAATGTGCGTGCATTGCTCTAACGACGTTTGTAGGCTTGCAACTGTCCACTGACACGGTGCTGGAATGGGCTCTATAGGAGGGGGAGACGCAGGATTGTCGATGGAAAATAGGGTTAAATAGGGTTCAAATATGTCCCCATCAAGGCTAACAACAGAGTATCCTACGAAAAGAATAGACTACAATAATATGAATGCCGAAGATATAACAACACAATTGATTAGGCCTGGGCTGACATATGCTTTGTCAGTCCTAATCTTGAACGCACTGTGCGTATATTTTTTCGAGGCATTTTCCCCCCTGAAACAATTCCATATTACAAAAATCTAAAACAGCTTGTGTGACAACTACATTTATCTTAATGTGCTGATTCCTGAAACATGCATTGCTCAGCAAAGAGAGCAGACTTTATCTGATTCCTTATAAGGTTTCAGTGATGACACTTACTCTCTAGTCTAGAATCTTTGGTGTAAACATTAAAAATGCAACGTTCCATGCATTCATTATCATTCAAAGGCAGAGGCTGGGCATTGACACACGGCTATTGCTGACCCGATTAGAAGAGCTTGGTCTAGATCCTGCCCATATTGTTGGGCAGGATGATGTATAGGCCTCTTTACGCTGCCAAGCTGGTTCGGTCACAGCTTGGCATCCCCGGCGACTTCACCGTCTTATCTTAAGTTTCCTGTGTAAACCCGAGGGGGTCAAATCCCCCGTTCGTCACGGCGCGGGCTTTCTTGGTTCACTGGAGAAGGCGGGGCTGCGCACAGAGTTTTGAACTCCTTAGAATAATTTGCACACTCCCGAATATTTTATTTTTTTTATGAATGAAGTCACCCGCATGTAAAAATGAGTTCACGTCAGTGTAGGCTACAAACCCGATTAACTATTTTAAAGTGCAAAAACGCCGACATATTCTTTATTTTGCTGACTAAATTAACTAAATTGGGGTGCTAGCTCAAGCAGGCAATTTACCTCGGGTAGTGTTAACGCGTGGATCGTGCCGCGAAAAAGGCGTGCATAAGACGGCATATTTGGCAGTGTAAATACGCCTTGTGATGGTGCTGGTAATGTAAGCGGGAAAGCGCGTGGCATTCAGGCACGCATTGCAGCACAGTTTCCCGCAGCAGCCTACGTTCACTGCAGAAACCACGCTCTCGATTGTGCACTCTACTATAAGGTCAGGCATGTTCGTAACTGTCTAGACACGGTCCAATTAATAATGAACTTCAACACAGCCTCACCGAAGCGCCTTCAGTGCTTTATGGCAAACAATCGCAACAAAAAACGCCTGCAGAAATTCTCCGAAACCCGCTGGTCTCAGCATGATTCATGTACAGTATGTCTTCTGTCATTGATCAATATGAGGACCAACCACGATGGTTGAATTAAAATCAGAGGGAGACAGCAAGTGCAGCTCGAAAGCGACCTCCCACACAAGACGAATGGAATCATTTGAATTTATTATATGCCTTGAGGGTTACCTTGGGACGTGGCGTTTGATCGGAACATTTCGGCTGCGCATTTATTTTTGGAATTTTAAATTGCTGCAATAAATTATGTTGTTGTTGACTCTGTCTCGGTCTTTGCTTTTTAAATCTTACAGTAGTCTATGAGTAATATATTGGCGGTAACCACTGTTTAGGAGGTATTGCGAAATGGTGCCAGCTGTACATTCCGTGGTATTGGATGTGTTTTAATAAAACACATCCAATACCACTGAATGTCCAGCAGGTGACGCCACTGAGGCTATAGTAACGATGCTCTTAGCACCCTGCGAGCACCCCTGGAGCCCTCGTTAGCCAGGATCCCTTGGTGGCGGTGACGCTCCCCCCGGGCCTCCCAGGATCCTTTGCGGCACCCGGACACGGTGACCACGGCCGCGATCGCAAAAATATCATTTTCATTGGAACAACTCAAGAATTTATATTTTTTGTATGCGTATAAAGTTTTTGTTATGTTATACTTTTTTACACGTCAAACAATTTAAGACATATTAAAAATAAATAAAGGCAACTCTCGGGTCGTGTGGTGTATTGTGTAACTGCTTTAAACCGGGTCTCCCGTTGGGTCATTCCTGTGCTGCTCGCCAAAATATAATAATTCTAGGTAGACCTATAACCTTTGATTGATGCAAATACTGTGACTTCATTTGTTTAACTCCCACTCTCCCGTTAACAGGAGATTGTGGGAGGGCACTATTATTATATTTTGTGTATATAATTGAAAAGATGCAATGGCAACTCGGAACTTTTCAACTTTTCATTTTCGCACCGCACATACAACAAGGTGTAATATGTCCAATGGCACCACCCTGATAAACGTGGTCAGCAAGGGTACTGAGTCATTCGATTATATATTTAGACGACATTTAGGATTGATCCTTAAACCAGGGGCCAATAGTCGTCTTTTAATAGTCTCCTGATACGGAACTGTTTGCACGTTGAGTAAAACTGACCTGAGAGTTTCCAGTGTACAGTGTGGACTCCCCAGTCCAGCAGAGAGCAGCTTCACTCCTGAATCCTGCAGATCATTGGAACTCAGGTCGAGCTCTCTCAGACTCGAGGAGTTGGAGCTGAGAGCTGAGGCCAGAGCTTCACAGCATCCCTTTGACAGATCACAGGAATTCAGCCTGCACACAATAAAAAGAACATGTTAGGAAGTGAGATTAAAAGTGCTTAAAGGATCCAACTAGCTCACAGGAGAAACATGGTGTAGCTAACGAACAGCACAGGGCTGCCATGGGGCCACACTGGAGGGGAGGACGTCCAGTGATGCTAGCGCCTCCGCTCTCCTCGCTGCTATCAGGGATCAGGGAGTGAGCTCAAGGAGATGACTGTGGACATTCAAACTTCCTCCAGCAGTCGCCTGATGGCCGTAGGGATCCTGAACTCTGTGTGAACAGAGTCAGACCTAACGAAGCAGAGGGCTGTGGAGCCAAGGAGGGCCTTCAGCGCTCTATCAGTCCCAATGCTTCCTTCTGTGAGACTATTGATTCATTAATTCAACCTTTTATTTTGATAAACCATCATAAATGTGCTTAAGCTCATTTACATAAACCTATAAAACTGAGGGCACTTGCCCTTCCTGACTTAAGACACTTATAGGGGGCTTCAAAACAAGGATGACTATGAAACCCCTCTGGGGCTTTGCTTCTCTACATATTCAAACCGCAATTCAATAACTGATGTTATTCTGTATCCCTACATATTAAATAGATACATATTGTTCTGTATTTCTACATATTCAATCGTTTTATGTTGCTCTGTATTTCTACATATTCAATCTTTTTATGTTTATGCATTCCTACATATTCAATCTTTTTATGTTTATGCATTCCTACATATTCAATCGTTTTATGATGCTTTGTATATCTACATTTTCAATTATGTTGTTCTGTATTACTACATAGTCAATAGTTTTATGTTCTGTATTTCAACATATTAATTTATGTTGTCCTGAATTTCTACATATTCAATTATGTTGCTCTATATTTCTACATGATCAATAGTTTTATGTTGTTCTGTATTTATTCATATTAAATGGTTTAATGTTGCTCTGTATTTCTGCATTTATTGTTCTGTATTTCTACATCTAAAATTGTTGGACCTTGTTCTGTATTTTATGTCTTCAATTGAAGTTCTGAAGATAAAATATATATAAAGTATATCTGTAAAAAATGATGACGTAACAAAGACCTTATAAAGTCATGGCAACAAAAAATAGAAATAGTTGAGTTTTTCCTATGAAAATTATACATTTCTGAACTTGAAATGAACTATACATTCATATAGCACTTTTCAAGTCCCCTTCCATTGACTTCATATAGGGCTTTACAGTGAAGGGGGGACCTCACTAACCACCATGAATGTGTAGCATCCACATGGGTGATGCACGGCAGCCAATCGGCGCCAGAACGCTCACCACACATGAATCGTGAATGTGTGATTGGAATGTCATATTTTACTTTGTTGACCCCATTGTCATGTACATTATCTTTACCACACAAACTTACATACACCTATATACATGCTTGCACCACCAAGGGACCACAATGGAAATAAGCCCATGGGCTTTTATGTGTTATCCTTTTGACCTGTTCATTTGTATGCTTACATTTGTGCATGTGTCAAAAAAGAATTTCAATCATTTCAATCAATCAATTACCCACCAGCTTGATTTAAACAGGGGGATGAATAGGGGGCCAGATTGAATGAGCCTGGTTGGTCAGTTTTAGCCGGGACCCGGGAATCTCCCACTCTTTCTGAGATAAGTGCCCTGGGATCTTTAATAACCTCAGTGAGTCAGGACCTCGGTTTTACGTCTCCTCTGAAGGACGGCACCTTCCACAGCCCAGTGTCCCCGTCACTGCACTGGGGCATCAGGATTTATGCTTTGGCCAGAGGGAAGAGTGCCACCTACTGGCCACCAACCGACACCACTTCCAGCAGCAGCTCAGTGTTACCAGTTGGTCTCCCATCCAGTACTAACCAAGCCCACCTGCTTAGCTTCAGAGGTTCAGCTAAGGCAGGGTCTACATTGGTCTGGCTGCTGGTTTATTTAGACCGATAAACTTTGATGGAGGCAAATACTGCGACTTCATTTGTTTAACTACCACTGACCTGTTAACAGGGGAATGTGGGAATGCACTTTTATCATATTTTGTGTTTATAATTGGTAAGTTGCAATGGTAACATTGGGATTACTTTTTAAACTTTTCATTTTCGCATCCCATTATACAACAAGGTGTAATATGTCCAATGGCACCACTCTAATACATGTGGTCATCAAAGGTACTGAGTTATTATCTGATATAGTTTGACTTCATTTAGGTGTGATTCTCAAACCAGGGGGCAGTAGGTAAAAGTCTTCTGAAACCGAACCTTGTGGTGTAACTGTTTGCACTTAGTAAAACTGACCTGAGAGTTTCCAGTGTACAGTGTGGACTCCCCAGTCCAGCAGAGAGCAGCTTCACTCCTGAATTCAACAGTTCATTGTTACTCAGGTCGAGCTCTCTCAGACTAGAGGAGTTGGAGCTGAGAACTGAGGCCAGAGCTTTACAGCATCTCTCTGACAGCTGACAGCCATTCAGACTTCACACAAAAAAACAGAACATGTTGAGAACCGTGATTAAATGTTTGATAAGACTTTTCTGATAGTTGAACAACTGATTATACATTAGATCTTGAATTAGTTTGCATTCGATACATGTTCTTAGTCCACCGTCAGAGATGTTTTGTAATTTACTATAACTTTTATGTTGTAGTATTATGTATAGTGCTGTATTCTTAATACATGTTATGAGTGAACCTACAGAGATGTTTTGGAGGCTTTGACCAATGGCAACAGCCCCAGAAGACCCTCGTCAGAAGCCGAGTATTTCTTCAGGTAAAACACGTCCAGCTGCTCTTCTGATGTCAGTACGATGAAGACCAGAGCTGACCACTGAGCAGAGGTTAGAGATTCTGTGGAGAGACTTCCTGATGACAGGTACTGTTGGATCTCCTCCACTAGAGAACTGTCATTCAGCTCATTCAGACAGTGGAACAGGTTGATTTTTCTCTCTTGAGAGAGATCTCCACCTATCTTCTCCTTGATGTAATGGACTATTTGGTTATTGATTTGTAACCTAGTTCCTGTCTGTCCCGGTGGATCTTTTTTAGTTAGATTGCCCAGTAATTTACTTCCTCTTGGTCCCAGCAGACCTTGTAGGAGCATCTGATTGGTCTCTAGAGAGAGGCCCAGGAGGAAGCGGAGGAACAAGTCCAGGTGTCCGTTCTCTCTCTGTAAGGCCTTCTCCACAGCACTCTGATAGAGGAGGAGGAGTTCAGCATCCCTGGAGGTTGGCTGTTCTTCTAAGAGCAGGTTGACACCAGTGTTGATGTAGGACAGAAAGACATAAAGGGCAGCCAGAAACTCCTGGATGCTCAGATGGACGAAGCAGAACATCCTGTCCTGGTGCAGTCCACACTCCTCTTTAAAGATCTGGGTGAACACTCCTGAGTACACTGAGGCTGCTCTGATATCGATGTCACACTCTGCCAAGTCTGCCTCGTAGAAGATCAGCTGGCCTTTCTCCAGCTGGTTAAAAGCCAGTTTCCCCAGAGAAACAATGATCTCCCTGCTCTCCGAACTCCAGAGTGGATCAGTTTCAGCTCGCCCATGATACTTCCTGTCCCCCTGTATGGACTGAACCCTCAGGAAGTGGCTGTACATCTGAGTCACGGTCTTGGGCACCTCTTCTCCTCTCTGGGATGTTTTGAAGAAGTCCACTAGAACTGTAGAAGTGATCCAACAGAAGACTGGGATGTGACACATGATGTGGAGGCTTCGAGATTTCTTGACGTGAGAGATGATTGTGGTGGCCATTGTCCCCTCTCTGAATCTCTTCCTGAAGTACTCCTCCTTCTGTGGGTCTGTGAACCCTCTCACCTCGGTCACCATGTCAACACACTCAGCAGGGATCTGATTGGCTGCGGCAGGGCGTGTGGTTATCCAGATGCGGGCAGAGGGAAGCAAGACTCCCCTGATGATGTTTGTCAGCAGCACGTCCACTGAGGTCGGTTCGGTGACATCAGTCCAGATCGGGTTGTTCTGGAAGTCCAGAGGAAGTCGACACTCATCCAGACCATCCAAGATGAAGACTACTTGGTCATGGTCGTATCTGTAGATTCCTGATTCTTTGGTTTCAACAGAAAACTGATGAAGAAGTTCCAGTAAGCTAAACTCTTTCCCTTTCAGTAAATTCAGCTCTCTGAAAGTGAGGAGAAATGCGAAGTCTATGTCTTGGTTGGCTTTGCCTTCTGCCCAGTCCAGAGTGAACTTGTGGGTTAAGAGAGTTTTACCAATGCCGGCCACTCCGGTTGTCATTATTGTTCTGATTGGTTTATCTTGTCCAGGTTTAAAGATGTCTTCACATCTGATTGGTGTTTCCTCATTGACTGTTTTCCTGGATGCCTTTTCAATCAGTCCGACCTCATGTTCCTTGTTGACCTCTCCACTGCCTCTCTCTGTGATGAAGAGCTCTGTGTAGATCTCATTCAGAGGTCTCTGCTCTCCTGCTCTAGCGATTCCCTCAAACACACAGTGGAACTTCTTCTTCAGATGAGCCTTGAGTTCATGTTGCCACTGGACCGCAACAGCTCCTAAATCCCAAACCAGAAGAAACATACCATTCATATTTCCAAGCAATATTACTGGTGTAAAGAAAAAAGTATTATAAAATTCTACTTTATATGGATCTTATAACTTTATTAGTAGTGCTGTCGTTGTTGAGTATCAGTGGTATCAGTGACTTGCTAACCTGATATAACAAGATAGTGGTGCATCTCTTCCACTGAGTTATTCTGCTGTTGATCTGCCGTTTAATGTTTAAAATTCTTTAAGCTGATACCCCCACAATAACCCTACATATCTGGATCAAACCATTCAACATGATACCCCCACAATGACCCTACATATCTGGATCAAACCATTTAACCTATATATGAGTATCTTACCACTGCCCAGCTTGTCGGCCAGTTCCTCCTGGTTCATCTCCATCAGGCAGAGCTTTGTGATGTCTACCACTCCCTCTATGGCGCGCCTCCTCTGCTCCTCGTTCTTATCATCCAGCTCCTCCTCCTTCTCCCTCTGACTCTCTGAGCATTGTGGGTAATTTGAGAAGAGATCCCTCCAGAGCTTCTTCAGCTCCTTGTCTAGAAAAGCGTGTGCGTTCTCCTCAGCCCTCTGGAACAGAACAAACATCAAGGAGAACTTTACTTTGAACTAACTGAGGACATCAGAAGCATCTGTCCTAGATTAACGTCTCCCTGGTCTATAGAGGGAAAACTGGAGCTCCACAAAATATGCTTTTATTGCCCATGTAGAGCCAGGGGCACCACTAGAGATTGTGGGCCTTATCAAATAATATATTGGGCCTCCAACCTAGACCACCCACCAGCCTAGAAAATCCATTTGACCACCCATAGATTGATAGACTAGCTCTAGTGTAGCCTACTGCTAATTACCTAATACTAAGCCTGCTGTCATTGACCATTGATGTATGAATGTAAGAGGTACATGAGTAAGGCTGGGACAATGCGTCGACGTCATCGATGACGTCGACGCATAAATTACGTCGACGCGAAAAATGCGCGTCGATTCGAAAAACCCAAAACGAAGATGGCGGCGACGGAGCGTAGTAGCAACGCGAGTGGCTCCTCAGACTATCATAAGTGCAAGGCTCCACACACTCATTCCTCTACAGTATGGGAATTCTTTAATGTAAAAGGAAACGATTCCGTGATACGTCGTCTTTGCAAAATGGAGACGGCTTTCCATTCTAGCACCACGGCAAATGCACCAGCACCTGAAGAGGCGCCACCCGGGAGCAGCTGCAGATGCAACGTAGACTTCTAAGAATGCATTACTTTGCACTTTTATTTTTTAATTTAAAGGCAATAAACATGTATTGCAATGTTAAGGAATTCATGTTTTTTTCATTCAGATATGTAAATCAACATGTATAAATTGCTATTAGTCAATTAATGGAGAGATAATCGAATCGAACTGTGCATCGAAAAAATAATCTCTAGATTAATCGTTTAAAAAATAATATTTTATCCCAGCCCTATACATGAGTGGCATCTCTCATTGCTGTTGCTGTTCTGGCAAAAGGCTTTCCTCTTGAGAAATTCATGAAATTCAGGGGTGTTTTACATTTTGGTCAATTGGTTCCCAAAGATTGTCAGATTCCAGTAATGTTACACTGGCTCTAAACACCTCAGTAAAATGGGACAGAAAAGACACAGACTGTCTTCATACTCCGCTATTACTTTTCACCACTAGGGGTCAGTATTCACAGACCTACCCTGGCTGTATAGTTGATAAGTAGAAGAAAATGAGTGAAGGCCTAAATAAACAGACTTCCCGGGTCATCCACCTGTCTCCCTCATTTATTGATTCATATTTATGAATTTCATGTTTTATGAAGAACTATTTGATTGATAGGGAAGGAAGGTAAATAAATAAAAACCTTTGTTTGTATAAACTGTTGGCCCTTTTCCTCCCTCTCAGCTCTCTGTTTCTGATACCACGACTTCTACCTCAACGACGACGTGTCAAACTACTGACAGTCTGTTCTCCGTCTGTTCTGCTTGTAAGCTGACCGAGTGGAAGACTCTGTGCTGAAAACTGGATCCACGCAAGACTGAACCATGCAATAAAGAGAGAGAGGTGGAATATATGGACTATACTGAACATTTAGCCAAACATGGAGGAACAAACCCCTTGTTTGTTTAAATTGCTACGTTTTTTAGATAACATTTTCACACTAAATATATTAACTTGATTATGATGAATTCCCCCCCCCCCCCCCCTCCCTTTACGGCGCCCCTGTTTAGAGCTGAAGTCAAATGTCTTGTTTCATTTACACACCTTGATCAGCTCTGCTTGATGCTGCTGTACAGACTGAGCACTGGTAACCTTTGACCTCTCCTGTGGTCGCCTGTGGAGACAGCGTGCACACACACACACACACACACACACACACACACACACACACACACACACACACACACACACACACACACACACACACACACACACACACACACACACACACACACACACACACACAGTATCTTTTTAATACAAACCTGATTGTAAATATCAGTCAGTAAAACTACTAGTTTGTTGGAAACTCCTACCTCTCCTCTCTGGAGGGGCGTCCATCTTTAAGGTCAGGAGGATAATCCATAGACCAGTTGCTCTTCAAGGAGACACAGCTGGGTCCAGGGGAGTCCGCTCTCTCCTTCTGGACTCTTATAGAAAAACAAGAACCAGGATTTATGGATGTTTGATCGATGCTGTCGTTTTATAATCTTTGACAAATCCTTACCCTTCCTCTCTGGAGGAGCGTCCATCTTTAAGTCTAGGAGGATGACCCATAGAGCGGTCGCTCTTCAAGGAGACACAGCTGGGTCCAGGGGAGTCTGCTCTCTCCTGCTGGAATCTTATAGAAAAACAAGAACCAGGATTAAAAGATGTCTGATAGATATAGTTGTATAATATCTGATAAATCCTCACCTCTTCTCAATAGACTGATTTCCATCTCTAAAGTTAGAAGGATAATCCATAGACCGGTCACTCTTCAAGGAGACACAGCTGGGTCCAGGGGAGTCTGCTCTCTCCCGCTGCTCTGGGCTTCAACACAACACATACACACAGCTTTTATTAAGACTGATGATGGAGTCATGAGATATCAGTGCTGAGCTCTGAGAAGGACAACAGTCACAGACAGAGAGATCCTCTTCTTACCTCTTAGCTTTGTTCTGGCGGCCATGTTCCCCAGACAGGGTGGTTTTAGAGGTAGGAGCCCCCTCCTCTCTCTCCTCATCCATAGTAGACTGGAGACCTGGACACAAACACAATGCCATATTGTTTCTCTGGATTCTCTTTAAGTACCAAACATGAAATGACTTCAGTGAAGACTTCCTATCTTCCTTCTGTCTGACACACACACACTATCTGTCCCACAGTCTAGAACTACACACTCTATCTCAACCTATGTCAAGATCACAAACTCTATCACTCTCTCCGTCTAGAGCTACATTCTAATCATGCTCTGTCTTCTCGAATCTAGATCACACGCACACACACACACACACACACACACACACACACACACACACACACACACACACACACACACACACACACACACACACACACACACACACACACACACACACACAGCTTCTAACACGTTCATTTAATTATGGCCAATTATTTATTTACCTTTAGATCCGACACTTCCAAACCATCAATTCTTAACTGTTACCAATGAAACTCTGACCGTTCTGACCTCCCTACAGAATAAAAGTCCACAATACAAGGAAGGATCCGTATATAATCGCCCTCAACACGGTAAAACTAGTTACTGATGTCCTGACGCATACTCCTCCATTAAACCTATTTTACACCACAAACATGGATACAATCAGCTTGGACTGGAAACAGATTAATTTAGTAAGAATAAATTAATATAGTTAGAATACATCTGGTAAGAAAACAGGAATTCAGGAAACGGTACCTTATCTTTTCCGTGACGAAACGTGTGCTGCCCGTGTTGAATGGAAATATAGAATAACAAATGCAAGGAAAGGAGAGAATAAAGAGATTTAGGTGTTCACCAAATAACAGAGAAGTGTTTAGAAGCGAGACAGAACATTAACAAAGGTTCTGAAAGTAAAGATTGAGCTGCTTGGGTCCTTATGGCAGACAGATCAGAAAGAGGAAGAGCTTTGAATCACAGCTAACTGCGTCACATCGTTTATGTGAATAGTGAAACTAAAGTAATGGCGCGTTCACACCAAAAGCGAAGGGGCGGCGCAACTTCCATACAAAGTCAACGTATAGACGCGTTCCAGGCGACGGGCGCGTTCGACTCCATACAAAGTCAACGTATAGTAGTGCTGTAGCCTACTTTATATCGTCTGTGGGGAAATCCTGGGACTCTCAGAGTATCAAACTACAACTGGAAAAAAAGAGAAGCTTAGGAAACACTTTTATTTTGAAAACTTCTGAGTTAAGGGACATAAAAGGCAACAACCCCAAAAACACGCTGTCGGAAACACCTCGGATCAAACCAGGGACAGGACAGACCCGGAAGTAAGTTATTACCTCTGAGGCTAATTCAAGGCTAGTTGATATTCAACTCGCATGTTGCATGGTAAGAACTTGGCTGGTAGTACCTGGGTTTTGAAAAATAGCGGGGGAGTTCACTGAGTGCTGAGTGTGGCGCTGCGCCCCCAGGAGTAACAATACTCTGATTCCCTACATCTGTTTATTTACAGACGTATTATATTGGATTCATTTAATTGTTTCCTTCATTCCTCCTTCCGTCTTCAACCAATGAATGAATCCCAACGTTAGAGGTGTTTCGTTTCCATGCCGACTGTGTCATCTCTACACCCAATCAACACTAGATACACTGCCCTCTAGGGGTCGTACTTGGTTAAAGCACAAACAACCTTTTGTTGCGTACAGAACGGAACTTTGTTTAATCGATAAGAATAATTAAACAAACAAAACTAAAGCAGAATCAACAGCAGCCATTAGGAGCCCAGTTAGGGGCGCTTGAAGGGGGGGGGGGGGGGGGGCTCACCATCCTGAACAGAGGTCAATCAGTCAGACGGTTTGAAGCAGCCCCTCTGCTGTGAGGGAGAGCCCCCCAGGACTAAAGAGAAGCCCCAGCGTTTAGGAGTCCTCTGCTGTGAGGGAGAGCCCCCCAGGACTAAAGAGAAGGCCCAGCGTTTAGGAGCCCTCTGCTGTGAGGGAGAGCCCCCCAGGACTAAAGAGAAGGCCCAGCGTTTAGGACCCTCTCAGGGGGTGAGGATCAGGGGAGCGGTGAGGGTTGCCAACCGTCCCGTAAAATACGGAATCGTCCCTTATTTGGCAATTAAATGTTGCGTCCCGTATTGAACCAATACGGGACGTAATTTGTTCCGTATTTCCATAAATCTCCAATACACATGTCTGTCACACACACAAATACTAAATCTAACAATGATCAAAACAAAACACAGGGAATACGGTACTACGGTCAGCAAAATTGTCGCGGCGGGATCTACGCAAGACCCGCTCCGGTCATCTGTGTGTATGCGCATGCGTGTGGTGGTCACGGTTGCCTAGCGACAGACACCACACACCGGCGCTGCTCACAAAACCCGCGCCTTTTAAAAATGCCCACTACACCCGGTACTCCACCACGTCCTCAAAAGCGTAAACGCTTGCAGAAATACGGACGTGAGTGGGAAGACGCACATCCTTGGCTGGACAGCGTCAGTGGAGATGTTTACAAGGCAAGTTGTAAAATATGTCGGCGAGTGTTTTCAGTGGCGCACGGTGGTCTGTCTGACATCAGACAGCATGCAACAGGAGAGCAACACTGCAGACACGAAAGATCACAGAAGACCCAAGCGTCAGTGTCACAGTTCTTCATACCCCAATCATCTCCTGAGGTTGATACGGTATGAGACATTATGTTGTGATTGATTTCCTATCTGGTTGTGCTTTTGCCAGAACATCGCAGTGCATGGGCAGAGCCTATTTTAGTAAACTGTTGTGGTTTGATTGATGTTTAGGATGTTGAGTTTCAAAAGTTGAATGAACGACCATTTATTTAATATACAGAAGTATATAAATATTATATATGGCCACTTAAAGAACAAATCATACTAATGGATTAACAGTTAATAAATAAATAAATACATTTGTTAAAAGAAAACCTTTATTCTTTAATATACATACATTTCCTAGATCATCCCAGCATCCACTGGATGTGTGGAAAGGATCTTCTCCAGAATGGCCAACAAATGGAGTGAATGCAGGAACAGGTGCTCCACAGAGCTCATGAGAAGTGAGCTCCTGATCACTCTCAACTTTGAGCAGTCCTGTTCAGAGTTTTACAACAGCGTTTTGAAAGACAAAGAGTTACTCAGTGCTGCAAGGAGTAACAAGAAGTACACCTGGAAAAAGAAGTAACAGTTTTGAGGGGAGGAGTAATGTTGAGGGAAGGAGTAATGATTTGCACTTTCTTTTTTTACATAAGTTTATAAGTGTTTTTGTTGTTTATTTGTACTGGTTTTTTTTGTAAAATTTTTCAAAGAGAGTCCCTATAGTTATGCACTTAAAAAGTAACATGAAGTTCTCAGTTTATTTAGTTTATATTTTAAAAGTTCATTGCTGCACACGCCACACAAAGAGATTTCATTCAAGATTTAATTGACTGCACTTTATAAGAGAATGTTATGTGGTAATAAAGCATTTCAAGCTTTAAGTATGACTAATTGCTTTCTTGATCAACCCTTTACTAAAAACACCAGCACAAAATAAAACATGCCACTAATGCGGGCGCCCCGCCCCACAGGAGTCGGCCCGTGGTGGGCGTCCCTTATTTTAATTTCTGAAAGTTGGCAACCCTAGGTGAGAATGAGGTTGCGGCCCGCTGCTCTGGGCTATCGTCTATCTACTGGACATGACTGCAGTGTGGAGGTCCGGCCAGCAGGGGCAGCACTGAGGAGGCCTCAGTCCTTTATTCTGGAAGAATGGCAGAACATCTCACTGGTGTCTCACTGGTGTCTTACTGGTGTCCCACTGGTGTCTCACTGGTGTTGAATCAATCCTCGCGGATGGTGTGCCCTCGCATAACTTGAACTCTGAATGATGATTTAGATAAGTTAAACTCATGTCCTGAAACACGTTGGAGGGTTAGCGGTAGAAGCTTCTCACTAACTCTGATGACAGTTATATTATCTATGTTTCATGAAGGAAGGAACTTCAGCGATTTCTAGATTAAATAAATAAACATAATTGTAACTCGGTAATGTGCGCATGTTTATGTGTTTATTCTTTTTTTTAACCTTTATTTTTCCAGATAAAACATTAAGAACAGTTTCTTATTTACAATATTTATCTATTGTATGTGTGTATGTGAGTGTGTGTTTGTATATTTTTCCCCAGATTACTTATAGTTTTTTTGTGTGTGTGGTTAAAAAAGTCGGACTCCACTGTTGTGTGTGTGGTTATATCCTTTCCAAACACTGATGAAGGGGTGAATGGAGACTCCATTGTTGTTTGTGTGGTAATATCCTCCCTCCACACTGATGAAGGGGTGAATGGAGACATACGAGAACGTTCAGTTGATCCACTGAGTTGTTTATTAACATTATGCTAGGAGGGAAGACATGCAGTAAAGGACCACCTGTCTGAATCAGGCAGCCTCCGGCTGTACGTGACCTCATCAGCCCAGATTGAAGGGACGTACAGGTGTACTCTCAGGTACGCAGACGAAGAAGACGTAACCCACATTGAACTGAAGATATTGGAAGACCCTAATGAAGGTAGGCTCTTGGTATAAATACAAAAGCAATCTGTGTGATGCTAAAACACCTGTGGTGGGAAAAAGCGACATTCTGTTTACAACACATGGGGGGGTAAGGCAAAGGTCTCCATTGTCTGCTTTACTGAACCAGGTTAACTGGACCAGTAACTGAGGAGCCACCTTAGACAATGTGATTGAAACATGTTTAATGTGAAGGTATTAGGATGTGTATTGCAGTCATTGTTATAATGAGTGTTATTATTATTATTATTATTATTGAAAGAATAAGCAACATTCTCTTTTTCTGTTCAGAGGGATCTTCTAGCACAGTTGGGATCATTTTAGGAGTCGTGGATCCCGTTATCATTTTAATCATCGCCATCAACAGTTTATACATCATATAACCGATAAAGGTAAAACTACTACTTTCAGCATTCATTAATAACATGTTTACTACACATTTTAATTTTTATAGAATTTCTTGAGAAAGGTGGGGAGGTTACTTCTGGGTTATTTATGAGTGATGTGGGACTGTGTAGTTTTACAAATAGGATTATGAAGCTATTATTAATATAACATTTTTGTTACTCCTAGGCCAAAGAAGGACGAGGAAGGAGCTTAAACAACCAAAGTACTGAACCCTCTCCTCAGGAAGTCGTTCCTGAGGAGGGGTGAGATAACGAATTCAACCACACAGCAGGGTAAGACCGTGGTCGCTGGTGCCAGGAACCTTGTTTACGTTGTAATTTAGGGGTGTAACAGTAGAATGGGGGGGGGGGGGGGTGCTTTGTAGGAGGGACTGACCAGCTTCAGGAGTGAGGCTGAGGTGTGTAAAAGGTGAGTAGGTGTGGTCTGTAGGGGCTGATTCTGACCTCTGAGTCCTCTGCTGGGATTAGAGTCTGCTGCTATGTTGCCCGGTGTCTTCATCTGAGATGGACTGGGAGGATGTTTTTATTCTGCAACAGAGAAAGACTTTGAAAAGGTCAAACAGACAATGTGATGGGTACAACCGAGGCAACTTCAGCCCCACAACAACATGGACGACCTTGGTGACACACCACAGAGCACACGTCCAAGAGCAAAGAAACATGTATCTGGATTAATGGGAATGAAACGTTTTCTGACTAAATACACGATTTCTGTTTGGTCTCTTGAAAAGCGTTTACATTTGTCATCCTTATGATCCCACTATTTTCTTTTACTTTGACATTTATTAGAAGTCGTGAAACTTAAATTCATCTTTAAGGCAATGAATGGATGAGTTGTAACATGCGTCCATTATCTTACTGTACCGTCAGTGGAATTGTCTTCTACACAGATTTAAAAGAAAACCATCTCCAACGGATTACACCAATTGTTATGTATTAATATTGATCATTTTATTTGTATTAGGCCTATAAAGTTGTAATCAGCCATTTTCAAAGACTTTTTGAAAAACGATGTACTGTATATTCTGGCAACCCGCCTTCTCCAGTGAACCGCCTCCTCCCCAAACCGGACACAACTTTACTGGGCAAAAAGGCCTGTTTAATCCAAAAAGTCGAGAAACGAGAAACCTGGGAGGAATCGACGGTCCTATCCCACGAGGTCCAGTCTCTCCTTGCCCGAGCCACATGGCTGAGAGAGCCCTGATTGAGTGGAGAAGCAGGCTATTCAAGCCCTGCTTCTCCACCTGTTCCTCAGGTGCTCTGCATTTAGTTAATTGGCCCCCGCTCCAACGCCCTCAATGGCGGCATCTGGGGGTAGACTGCTTCCAGGGGCGCTGGGCCGGATCCGGGTTGCCACACTCCTCCACCCTTCGATGAAGCCTCGGGGCCTCGTGTTGGAGCGGCGGCCCTGCCTGAAGAGGAGCTGCTCCCGCTGCCGGCGTCGCCCGCTGCGTCGTCTCCGGCTGCCTCGTCTCCGGCTGTGTCGAGGCTGCTTTGGAGGCTGGCGTTCACTCAAAAAATGGTCCGTAGCTTGGTCGAGTACTCTGTCGATTCTCCACTATATGTTGTGACCGTGCCCCAGGAATGTCTCTACCACTCAGGAAATCAACATTTGCATTGTAGTAGCAGAGAATGGCCTGCGGGGCAGTATTTACATTGTTAAATACATGAATAGGCTTGAATTTAGTAGTAATATGGAGGTTTCATATTTTTACAAAATGGATTATGTGAACATTGCTGAATAACAATCATGTATATTAAATGTATTGCAGGAGTTTAGCTTGACACTAACCAAGTGAAAGGACAATCAAATGAACCGCACCAAACATGTAGAAGTCAATGTGGGATTTTAATATATAAACAAAAACACTTGACAGAAATGTAATACAATTTTATAAAGGAAAGCAGAGGAAAACATTTTACAAATTCATCTTTTCGAAATGTCACAACCATTCCGAAAGCAAGTGAAGAGGTTTGTGTAAAAGCAGTCCTCCCTGACCAGCTCTGTCCCTGACTCTAAACCCTGACTCTCAACCCTAACGCTAAACCCTCTGAGGGCAGGAAGACGCGCCTTCAGTGTAAAGATTTGAACCAGAGAGAAGGAAGAAAAGAGGAAGCAGTAGAGTAGTGAAGTAGTGAGGTTAGTGACAGACGTGAGGGAAAGGCGTGTGGAAGCACACGGTTATATGTGGGGTCAAGAAGATCACTCCCACTGGAGGTCAGTGATCCATCAGCCTCAGACTGCTGAGCTCAGCAGGTCTTCTGGAGGACAAGGCTCAGATGAACTGAGGAGACGGGACCAGCAGGATGTCAGGATCAGGGCGGGTTTAGCTCAGGTGTGTCTACCCCCGACCAAACAGGATCAGGTGAGGTTCAGCTCAGGTGCGTCTGCCCGGACCAAACAAGGACATTGATTAGGTTCATTATTCAAAAGATGCAACATTATCTGAACCAAAGATAAGTCATTAAGGAGCAGGCAGGCTTTAAGGCGCCTTGCTCAAGGACACATCACTGTATTCTGAGGACTTGAATCCAGCACCATTGGTTTGAGAGTTGAAACCCCAACCCCCTACCTAGTCCACCATGTCCAGATAATGCAAACTTATGAGGAATCCTTGATGGTAGAGTGCTGGTGATCCTCAGGATTCTCCTTCCAGATGTACGGTTTCTCCATCAGTCCTCCAGATTCCTGGTCTGGTTAGAAACGCAATTTGTCTCTGATGTAAGGTAACAAACACAGTAGTACTTTGTAATGAAAGGTAACAAACACAGGAGTAGTTGGGCTCTAATGTAAGGTCACAAACACAGGAGTAGTTGGGCTCTAATAACAAAGTAGCAGCTGTAGTTTGTCTGGTAAACAACCACAATAGTATGCCGGAACTTGTACTGGACAAACTAATCCTGCGTTACAACAAGTCCACTGTTTATTTTAGGCAAACTTACGAGGATCCTGGTTGGTGGAGCGATGTCTTCCTCCAGAGTCTTGGCTCCTCCATCAGCTCTCCACAGCCAGAGTCGTGGTCTGGAACAAACAGAGCGAGTCTGGCCCCAAAGTCTGGTAACGAACATGTAGTTGGTCTTATTTTTAAGCCCTTTATTCCCGGTTTGTTTGGTTAATACAAACTTACAATCCTTGTTTGTAGAGTGATGTTCATCCTCCAGATTCACGGCTCCCCTACCAGCTTGCCTCCTCTCCAGGAACACGTTCTAGTAAGAAAACACAGCCGTAGTTGGTTAACGCATAACAGCTGTATTTTGCCCTTTAAGTCAACCATGTAACTAAAAACAAACTTAAGAGGAATCCTTGTTGGTCGATTCCTAGTCGTCCTCCAGCATCTCAGCTCCTCCAGCAGCTCTCCTCAGACAGAGTCCTAGTCTGGAAAAACAGCGGAAGTCTTGCTTCAACATGTGGTAAAACAGATGTAGTCGTCCGGTATATATGGTACAAACGCCGGTAGTTTGTGGTAGCAGTGAGTGTGATGATCACTTCCGAGTCAAGCTCCATCTACCCCATGACAGACGTCCTTCACCAGGCAGGTCCTTCACCAGGCAGGTCCTTCACCAGGCAGGTCCTTCAGCACGACTCCTCCAACAGCTCCTTCAGCACGGGTCCTCCATCAGTACGGCTCCTCCAGACATGGATTCCTGGTCTGGTTACAAACCCAGTTCATCTCAGCAGTAAATCACCTGGTGACGCAACACACCCCACCTCCTGCATCTGAGGTTCACTTGTAAAATGGAATACAAATTTAAACACTTAAATTAGACAATGTCTGCAGATTGTCGCATTCAGCAATTCATCCACTACGGTCGTAGGAGCACTAGTAACATTAATGGCTCATATGACTACTACATAACCCCCGTATGAATTAACTAAAATCACAGCTTGGCACAGATTTAAAGTCATAAGATGGTCAAAACTAGACCTAAACTACTGTGGATTTTAGTGTTTCAGATGAGCTTGGTGATGGTTACCCTCTGGTCCGGTGCTGTGGGCCCCTGGTCTCCAGCCTCCGTCTCCGGTCCACCCTGGCACCACAAGCCTCTGGTCCCTAGCCTCTCAGCCTCGCCGTTCAGCTACAGCAGCAGGTTTATATCAGCATTTGCCCAACAATAAACTTAATTGACTCATCCGAAACAGTGTTGCACAATTAATTGAACTATTATTTTATAACTCAAGGCTAGAAAAGACTTGAGACCAGACATGAGCATCCCGTTTTCGGGAATGAAGACAGAGCTGTCCACAAGTTTAAAGAAGTGGTTCAGGCCATCCATTGAAACTGACCTGAGAAGACTACTCACACAGAGCACTGACCTGTTCTGGAGGACGTGGAGGTCTGTCTCTTGGTGAGGAGGTGGAGGTCTGGCTCTGGGTGAGGAGGTGGAGGTCTGGCTCTGGATGAGGAGGCAGACACCTTGGGACAAACTACATGTTACCTTTTTAACCTTGTACAGTTCTAGACTAGAGTATCTTCTATTGTAACATGTGGGAATGACTGCCATTATTTTAGCTTTGATATTATGAAGTTGGTAACTGAACCAAAGTCGTTGTTTAACGTCATTCCATTGGGTAGGGTTTAACTTCCGTGGCAATTAATGACAGCAGATATTTAGAACGTACAAAAGTTGAAGTAACAAAACTCTAAGCAGTATCGATATTAAATCAAATATACTCAGCCATATTCAGGTGCTGGGTTCCGTTGAAGAAATGTCAAATTAGCTTCCACCTTGAAATGATTTTCAGCCTCCCCTGATGTCAAAAATGGGCCCGCAAGTAGAACGCTGTTTTGTACGCAGTGAGAGTCCCGTCACGTCATCGTGGTTAAAAGTACGGTGCAACCATCGGAATTTATCAACATATTGTACGACGTACGCATCAGTATGTATTTAATATCAGACTTAAGTTGTTTAAGATAGGGGCAACAATTCCCAATCGAAACCGACTGAAATAGAATAGGAAACGGCTCGAGGTTACGCAAATACAATCCAGAACGTTCCGCCAGATTCCCTCAGGGGACTCCAGTCCAACAAACTGCCAGGTGGTTTCTTATGGTTGTCAAGACTACAACGTTCTATGCTAACCATTGGGACTAAATCAAGTGACCGCACTCAGAACCTTCCACGGCGGGAAGCACAAACCGTCCGACTGGAATCCGAACATTCCGGCCGGAACCAACCAAAGAAAAAACAGAACCAGCGCCTCACCTTGAGCTGAACGGAGGAAGATCCTGAAGTCCAGCGATGGTCTTCATTAAAACACAGCCAACAGACTTACCTTGAGGAGATCTGTTTGTTGCTGTTGGTCATTACTATTCAGTGTACCTTTACATTATTATGCACCCAGTGTGTACAAGTTATATCGCTCAAAACCATACGAAGAACCAAACTACCATGTACGTCCCACAACAACTTTAAAACTAAAATCATTCAATACAAAACCGTGTATACATTTTACAATTATCTAGATTATTCCGGGTATAAACCATACAGAGCAAATCTAAACGTTGAGCAGAGAGCCGACCATAGCCCTGCAACGTCACCCTGACCGCCTCATCACCAACAGCAAATCATGGGCATCATCGTGGGCATCCGAGTGAAAGGACTGCCCATAATAAAAGAAGCCCAATTCCTGAACTATCCAACCATCTTCATGGTTTAAAGATTAACAGACTGGACATTCCATTGTGTTCTAATCACCTTAGTCTGCTCCCTCGTTACTTATAAAACTCTACATCTCCATCACTAGAGTGTTGCATCCTACTCATGGGGGTGTGGTCTGAGTGAGCAGAGATACATGCTGGGATACAGTGCTGTCTGAAGTCTTCAGTTCTATAGACACGCCCCTCAGGAGAAACCAAGTGTTTAAGAAACTGTCGTGACATCAGTTACATGAGCTGGAATATCCTTCAAGATGGCACCAGGATTCTCATGAGAACGGTCAAGAGAAAGATGTGTGGGTTCTTCCCCTCAGCCAGTGGAACACAACAACGGTCTTCAGAGTACCATGGAATACCATTGAAACATTCTCCTCTTTATACCTTGAAGCCCCAGTGAAGGTTTCCACAGGGCTCTCCATCAATCCGGCCAGGTAGGAAGAGCCGACTCATTACAGGTCTGAAGGTCATCTTGAAAATCCATTTAGGTCCCTTTCCAACGTCAGACTCTCCTTGTGGAATTCCTTTTGGTGTCAATCCTCCATTGATCCTGATTGGTGTAGTCCTAATTTGAAGTCACTGATCTGAACACGCCGCTTGCATCCTTTTACACTCGAGTTGGATACTCGCCTTCCAGCCCAGTGTGTTGGATATCGCTCTGGAGCGTCGCTCAGGGCTCTTCATGTCTACTGGAGGCCCTTAAGTAAACGTGTGGCCGTCCATCAGGTATGATTTAGTTGACCATTCCAATATCCCAAGCCAATCACACAGACCCCCGTATGAACATTATCACGGTCAAAGCAAGCCGGACACACATAGAACCCAGGACAGGCACGTAGAACCCCATGCCAGGTGTGAGTGGGAGACACACACACAGTAGAACCCTCAAAAATCTTCCATGACACACACACACACACACCCACACACCCCCCACACACACACACACACACAACTGAGCCATAAAAGGCCAAACAATCATGCAGGGTAAAAACCTCATGCCAAATAACATTCCATCATTTCCCCCCCTCCCCAGGCCTCCTGCCAGGGCACCCATAACAGAACAACCAATTTCTCCAGAGATGTAAATTATGCACAACATTCTTCAGTGGCGTCCCACATTGGTGATGGATTATGCTTTGCGTCTCCAAAATATGTCCCAGGTTGATTCAACGTCTCTGAAGTCATGTCTTTGTAGTCAAGTGGTTTCCTGAATGAGGGGCCTTCACAGACGCAAACGGTGCAGCTTTAGTCAGCCTGAGGACAGGAAGGAGGTCATCTGTTCAGAAGACCACCCAGTGGAGGGGGTGGCTCTTGAGGAGCAGGATCCATATGGGGATGGCCCCAAATAAGACCTTGGAAATGAAACCTTCCTGAGGAGTGACGATGCCTGGAGGGGACTGTTGAATGTGTTCCATGGTTCTCTGTCAGACTGAAGTTGTGTTTTAGCCGTTGAGATGAGGAGCCCCCTCATCTCCCCCTGGTGTTTCTCCTTCTGAATCCCTGTCTCCATCTTTAAGAACATTCCAGTCCATGTAACTGACGTCACGACAGATTCTCAAACACTCCGTTTCCCCTGAGGGGGCGCGTCTACAGACCTGTAGACTTCAGACAGCTCTGTATCCCAGTATGCACCTCTGCTCACTCAGACCTCACCCTCATCAGTAAAGCAACACTCATGTGATGAAGATGCAGAGCTCAGGAGAGTAGAATGAAAGAAGACTGCAGATGTCAGAACCCAACCCATTGCCCAGGCTTACAACAATAACTTGGAGCCTGTAACCATTTTAACAAATCATTAAAACCAACATAAACCAAATCCCTAAGTAACCCATGAACCAATAAAACATCCTTGCTACTCAGATCAACCTTCAGGTAACAGGTTAACTCACCAGGAAGCCAAAATACATCAATGTGCCCAAGAGTAATGAGAAATTAATGACTTACAGTTTGCAGTTCATCTTCATGGTTAAGTTGGGATACTCACAGAACTGCAGTTAAATATCCATGATAGATCTTTGAAGGAAGGAACAGTTTACTCATGGTACAAATTTCAAATGAGTTAAACCACCACAATCCCTAATTAGTAAAACTCAATGCTGGTTCGGCGCCCTGTGGTCTTCTTGGTAACAGTGAGAGGCTATTTCAGCTCCGTGTTTGATCTTAAATGACCTACCTCATTTTAATTAAAGGGATGAGTCGGATTTAGATTCATACTTCAAAACGAAAAAAGTCTTCTTTCAATTCACCTTACTGTGCGACACACACACACACACGTGAAGGTAATGTAACCTTTATACACCGGACTTTCAAACCCAAAGGATGGCAAGGCACACAGTTGCAAATTGGTTTTTAACAACATTCATTCCCCCAGTGTCAGATAAGTGCCAAGTATACAGAGGAGGCCAACCCCCAAATATCTGAAAATAGTAAAATAAAAACATTCAAAACCAATTCCAAAAACAAATAATTCAATCAAAATAATCAATTATTAAATATTCTCTATAATAAATCAAGCATATTCAAAATCAAAAACTGGTACTTCAAATAATGTCAATAAATCACATAATCCATTAGCAAAATAAATGCAAATTAAACTCAATCACTGAGTATATTTAACCATAATTTACAACATGATGGAATAATCACCTCAGTAGATAATTAGCATCTCGTGGAGAGCTGAGCACCCTGCTCAACACAGACAACCTCTTCTGGCAACAGCATACAGCAGACTGTCAGAAGGACAGCAGCTCAGCCCTTTTATACCCCATGGCCCCTCCCACTAGACAGGCCCAATCAACAGGGGGATTATAATACTGTGGCATATTGCAGGTCAACCATGAATATACTCATCAAATATACAGCATGCATGTTAAAGTTCATTTCAACTTTTAGATCAGTGATTTTCACTAGTGCATTTAGGCTTGTCGCTCATTAATGTCCAATGTCAATGTTCAGTGTCCTCCTTTGACACAAGGAAAAATGGTTTGGCCCAAATTGGGCCAATCAGTGGCAGCAGGTGTTTCCTGACACCATATTTAAACACCTCAGCCCCACCCTGACTCTTTTAGTCTGCAGTACGAAGCCATGGTGAGAGGGAGAGATTGTTTCTGAGTGTTTGTGGCTTGAATAAAGAGCTTGTATGTATATTGTATGCTTGAAGGTTTACTGTTCATGCACTATCCATCAATGCGCGCTATTGACGGGCAGTTAAACAGACAGGGACAGTGGTCAAACTGTCACACACACACACACACCACAGATACACACATTCACACACAACATATAGATACAAACCATATGCACACACAAACGACAGATACAAACCATAGGTATACACCATATAGATACACACACACTAGGGCTGGGCGATATGGACAAAATCTTATATCACGATATGAGTAATTTTATACAACGATATGGATATATATCACGATATGGTATTTTTGAAGTAAATTAAAATAATAAATGGCTTAAAATAACCATACTTCACATTTGATCAGTTTTTTCTTTTATTTTGAACTTGAATTTCCATGCTTACAAAGGAGTAAGTAGCGAACAATCTGTCATTAACTGCGCCATGATTCCTGCCTTCCTCACCTCAAATTACGTGCAGGTTACGTTACCTGAAAGCACATTGGCTTGTGAAGTTTCTTCTTCTCGGAATAGTTAAATGTCTGACAGCCAAGCACTCTGCTGCTTTTTTTTATTTATTTTTATAAACGATATAAACGATATGGCCAAATCTCTCCCGGTAGACACTTTCATATCGTCCACGGTATGATATCGTTCGTCATATCGCCCAGCCCTAACACACACCATAGTTACACACCATATAGATACACGCCATAAGGATAAACACACCAAATCAACACTCATCAAAGATTAACTTAATATAGATAGATTCATACCCAAGAGAATAGATTTGGGTGGGGATTTCTAGAATTCATAAACATCCGGGGCTTAGCCCAGAGTGAAAATGAAAATGCTGCGCGCCAAATTTATGTGTATGCTTTATTGTGCATGCAAAGTTTTTCTTAATGCTTTATCTGAATAAACGAAATACGCGGTTTATTATAGCTTTAAATAGCTACCTGACTGCTATGCTGCTTATCCCCAAATGTCTAAAGTTCCATTCAAGTTAGTTAAGCAAATGTATACAAGTGAGGCAGACCTTACACACACACACACACACACACACACACACACACACACACAAGGTAAACAGGTTGTTGTTTATTCTCTTGCCAGAAGGACTATGTCTATCTAGACTAGGCTACTTATAAATGTTTATGAATATTTATATTTTTGCAGTCATTGCAGACGGTTTGCTCATTTCACAGAGGAGGGCAGAGAGATGGCAAGAGCTACTATCTTCGGTATCCCGAGGAAGCGCAAAGTGTCCGAAATGGAGGAGACATAATGTTTCTTTATTTTTTATTGGTTTGTTTGAAGAGAAGAGCAGAAAATAAAATAGATAATAATGGATACCAATTCCAAGAAAAATATTATTTGAATCGAAATGAAATCATATATTGATGATTTTTTGAAAAGCAAACAATTTCTGTTCCCTCTTTCTTCATTTGTCATGTGAATGTTGTTCCCCAATTTGTTATACTTTTCCATCATTGCCAATACGTTTTTTTTTTTATTATATCAATATTAATTTAAACAAAAATAAATAAATATAAAGAGAAAAGTCGACTCTCTAGCTGTCAATTCAATCTAAGTATTATTTAAAAAAACCTTTTAATAACAAAAAACCTTTTAATAACAAAACATTTTAATAACTCGTATTTTAAATGACCAAAGTCAATCAAACATCCGTTCACAAAATGTAGGTCATGTTTATTGTGAAGGAATTAGGATGTGTCTTGCTGTCATTGTTATTATTCTCATCCTTATTATAGAAAGAATAATAAATATTTTCTCTTTCTGTTCCAGAGAGATTATCTTCTAGCCCACTTTGGAGCGTTTGGATCACATTAGGAGTCCTAGGGGTTCTAATTATCATTTTAATCATCACCATGTTACTTTTTTAAACCTCCTGACTGTATGACCGGTACCATCAGACACAGCAGGGTCAGACTGGGTCGTAGGGGCCAGGATTCAACGGTCACATGTCATTTAGGGGAGCCTTGTTAGAGAGGCTGACCAGCTTCAGGGAAGAGGACAGTTGACAGACTGACGATTGGATGGCAATCAGAGAGGCAACTTCAGCACTACAACTTCAGCACTACAACTTCAGCAATACAACTTCAGCACTACAACTTAAGCTCTACAACTTCAGCACTACGGCAGGGACGTCCAAAGGGCACCCTTCCAGGAGTGCAGACACATGTATCAGGATGAACAGAGTTGAAGGAGTTCTCAGATATCGTTCTGCTTCATCAAACAGACATTGCTCGCTGTTTATTTGATATATGTCCTACGTGGTGTTTTATAGTCTGCCTGTTGATTGGATGGAAAAGCAATGTGAGCTGCATTTTGCGGTTAAGGTAAAGGTTGCTCCTATGATGATTTATTATCATTGTCCGCTTTATTTGTATTATTATATTTGTCTTGGTCTTCACTGCCTCACTGTGGATGGGTGTTAAAATTGAGCTTCACCTCAAACACACGATGCCTCTCTGGTGCTGTACAGATTGTAATGTTGTACCCATTAAGTTAACAGTGACCACATCAAATTAAATGAATACATATATATATATATATTTGAATCCTCTATTGCTTGTCATTTCAAATCTTTTTTCAAATGATGATCTCAAAATGTTGGGTTATTTTCTTCTGAGCAAAGATACTGTGGCGAGCAGCACGGGAAGAACCAGATGATCCCAGGTCAAACGAGTCTGCAACTCTCGTGCCCCATACTCCTGCTCCGGGGTGAGCCCCTGTAGGGCGGCGTGGAGGGCCAGATCCTCCCGCGCAGCAGGGGGGACCTCTGGGTACCCGTGTTGGGCGTAGAGCTGAGAGTCAGCGGCGTTAAGTTGTTTACCGTTCAGCCTCGCAGCTTACGTTAGTAGCGGATAGCAATGGTTTACTATGGTTTATTTAATAGCCAATGCAATTTTAAATGAAGTTGAAGTTACACTAAATTCTTGTCATGTGTATTTCAAGTATATTAAAGTGATAAACTAATCATAAGGAAGTAAAGTGTCGACCTAGTCAGTATCGGTCCTACCAGCATTCTCGAAACTCTGTCTCTAGCCTGTCCCCTTGATAACCACCACTCTAGTACTCCCCCTGCCACCGAACCCCTGCCTGCCTTAGTGATGCCGAGATGATGCCTCATGAAACGTCAAGCCTCGCAGCCAGATGAACCACCAAAGTGGTTCGACCTCGAAGCTTCAAATTAGTACGCTAGGGACACCTAGTGGTGAATGAAATGATGATGAAAGAAAGAGTTTCCTGTGATGATGTGATGTTTGCTTCGTACAACATCAAAACATTTGAGAATTAAAGTCATTTCATTGATACGTGTGATGGTGCCGTTCTTAAATATCTCCCGAGCTCATGGTAGAAAATAAATCATTTGACAAAGATTTTAATTCATCCCGGGCAAAATAGAATGTCTTATCAACTACAGTAGCCTACTAATAATTGTAATAATAGAACCGCATGATGACTGAGAATGAGTGTGATTAATTACATAGCCATTAAAGTGATCTAGGGAACTGGGTAGTGTCTTCTTTTTGTAAAAATGTGCCAATTGTGAACCCGTATCGCGGAACAGCCCGAGATGAAGCCTCGAACGTCACACGCCACGTCATTACGCCTATGCGAATCAACTCGATAAAGACAGATAAAGAGCTTCGCTGGGGGGAGGAGCCGAGGTACTCGACACGCCCCGATGCCTCGACCTAAACCATAACATCACTACGTATTGCTTTGTTAGCTGGAGATTTTTGGGAAAGACTCGTACTTCAGCTGCTGCATAGTTCCTCATTACAGTACCACTGGGCTTAGGCGGCAAAATGCCAACTTGCTGCCTGTTTTGGGAAACGCCCTGAATCACAAGGCTGAGAGATGACGTCAGAGACACTGACAGCGCTGCGCAGTGTTGTTGTTCAGACGGTCTTGTTTCTGACGACGCTGGTCTTCGTTAAGGGTGGTAAGCTGGATCGAATGTTAACCGTCTCTCTGTCAAACCTAATTATAGTGGCTAAAGCTCCCTTGTTGTGATCAGTAAATATCTCTAAACATATTCAGTCACTTAACCACCACTCTATGACAGAAAGAACGAGGTCTACGCGTGTTTACTGTGTTGTCCTACACGGAGTCAGGCTTAACTCAACTGTAGCTCTGCGTCCCAAACACCGCACGACTGCGGGCTGCTTTTATTCCACACCAACACCACACCAACAACACATAAGGAAACAGTACACCCAACGAACACTGACCATGTCATGGTCAGTGACGGTGGTGGCAACGATAAACACACATGTTAACATTGAACGACACACAACTACACACCAAACCAAATAACACCCCGAACCCATTAACCCCACTTAACCTAGTAACAAACAAGGACGAACTGAAAACAGCCACTCCCAGGATCCCCTGCCCGACCCCGGAGGAGTCGCCACAATACTTTTCTATTAATAAAATGTACACCTCAGGCTCTCAGCCACTTTTAATTTGTTTCCTGTGGTCGACTCGCTATATAGCCTACACATTAATTAAATCGGAAACTTTCCTTTCGGACTAGAATGACTAGATTCTTGTATAATTTTGGAATTCATTTTGTACTTTGCTCCAACAAAAACAAAATCTGTCTCTAAAGATTAACCCAGGTTATCAGGTGGGTCAGGTTGTGTGAGAAAAGGCGAAACAGAAAAGCAGACCGGGAAAGATAAAGTCACTACGTTGAAAAAAAATAAACTTTAAAAGGGTATCGGAGAACATTAGTCTGTCATCTGGATTAATTAAGAGAACACAGTCGTCTCTCAATGTCAAAGTTTGCAGAGATGTAAAGTTCATATTTTATGAGCGGTTCAAGATAATTTATAAACAAGTAGTAAATGATGAACAGCTATCACCATCATAGTATTACTTATGGACCTGCTTATAAAGTTAATGACGAGTATGCTTCCGCCACCTTATTCTCTGATCTCCAGACACCCCGGTGGGCTGTGTGTTTGGGGGGATCTGTGTGCTACCTTGCCGCTTCCAGACAAACGGTGATAAGATCATCCACTGGATCAAGATTATTGGGGGGACGCTTCAGGTCCACTCCTACTACGATGACCAGGACCAACTGGGACACCAGGACCCTCTCTACGAGGGAAGGACCTCCCTGTTCTATGACCAGATCTCAGGGGGCAACGCATCCCTTGGTCTGGCCAGGGTGAACCTCCAGGACCAGGGCAGGTACCAGTGTTACGCCAGCACCACCCACTTCAACCAGGAGACCTTTGTCACGCTGACAGTGACAGGTGAGCTCAAGTTCTATTTGTATAGGATGTCATCGTGTGAATAAATATAAAGGTTGTATTGAGCAGACGTTAGCTCTTTTAGATTCTTGTTTTAATTCGGTACCATGTTGTTGCAGCTCCTGTTACTAGAGTGGACATTGTGCTACTGAACAACACTGTCACCTGTCAGTCTAGAGGAATCTACCCAAGACCACAGCTCACCTGGTCCGTCAGTAATCACCCGGCTACTGTCCTCCAGAACACAACCGAGGTCCATGAAGATGAACAGGGACTCTATGACATCAGTGGCTCCTTAAGGACTGTTTACAGTGACACGGAATCGACCTACAGCTGCTCAGTCCAAAATGAACACAGTGCAAGGAAAGCCACGATGAGGTTACACCGTAAGTCTTTAAATCCAGAGATCTGTCAGAAATAAAATGTCTATTTTCAATGGCGGCAACTTAAAGGGGCCTGTCACGCTTGCTAATGGCTGACATAAGAGAGTCCTGCTTCAAATGTGTGCTGTAAAAATATTGCGGTCTGAAACATCTAATCCATGGCAGAATAGTCCGACCATTGACATTATTGGTCAGGGATTTGCATTCTCTGTTGGTCAAATTCGGGAAAATTGTGTCATGGTCCAATTTCTCTGCAGATTTCATAACAATATCATATGCCTGTCAGTCTGTCCACCCGTGTGTCTTATCTTCATCAGCTCCAATGCAAAGTGCTCCCAGGAGTGAGGTGTTACTCCCTTGTAACGCCTCGGGGCTCGATGACATCACCTGGACCTTCAACCACAACCAGACCATCCTCAGAAGACAAGCAGGACAAGAGAAGGTGGTGGAAACAGAGTGGCAGCAGCATGTAAGAGACCTGTCTGAATCAGGCAGCCTCCTGCTGTATGTGACCTCATCACCCCAGAGTGAAGGGACGTACAGGTGTACTCTCAGGTACGCAGACGAAGAAGACGTAACCCACATTGAACTGAAGATATTGGAGGACCCTAATGAAGGTAGGCTCTTGGTGCCAATACAAAATAAATCACTGTGATGCTTAAACATCTGTGGTGTGAAAGCGTTATCGGGCTTACCATACTTTGTCAATGTACATTGTCATTTTTGTTTTTACAATCTACTAGGCCGATAACTAAAGTCACTTTGGAAAATGTGTCAAAAACATTGTTTACTGAGTTATTATTAACATGGAACTACTTGCATGTAAATTGCACCTCTTGTTAATATTTTTTCATTATTATACTATTAATAATGAAAATAATTCTCAAAAAATATTTTTTTATTATTATTATATATTATTATTATTATTTTAGAAGAAATAATGAACTTCTCTTTCTCTATTTCAGAGGGATCCAATAGAACACATTGGATCACATTAGGAGTCTTCCTTGCAGCTATCCTTTCAGTTATCATCATCTGGTAAATATTAATGTACATATTTTATTAACCGTGATTTTGTCCAGAAAGTTGGTGAGGTTATTTCTGGGTAATTTTTTCGTGATGTGGGACTGAGTGGTTTAACAAAAATGATTGAGATGAAGCCATTAATGATGTATCTCTTTTTACACTTAGGAGAAAAACAGTCAAACAACGCAACGAAAGCCATCAATACGGTACTTCGAACCCTCAGACAAAGCAGGGTTTGACTCGTCATATGTTTATCTATTTATTTAGTCATTAAGAAGAGTTGAAGTAGGGCAGGCCTGTTGAACTGCTGGCCCACGGGCCACATCAGGCCCATCGATTATTTTGATCTTGCCAGCAAATTATTAGCACACTGTAAACAATCAAAGTACATTTTTCCCCGAAAAAGCTGTTTCTGAGCAGGATGAGAGCTGGTTCAATTTAGTCCAATATGAAACTGTTTTATCTACTCGATAAGATATATTTAGCTACATGTTTTTGCTTGTAATAGTCTAACTTTATCTTCTCTATAACTGTCTTAGATAGTCCAACGATGTTCCCAGATGCTAGAGAAGGGACATCTGGTCTCCCATCTTCACCTCCCCACCTCCGTCTGGAGCTTGTACGTTCAGCCAATTATTTGTGGTCTCTTTGTAATTGCTAATACACTACACTGCTTTGTTGTCATTATTTTATTATTATTATTATTATTGTTGTTTAATCTTACAGTTACACCTTGTTACTAATTCAATGTTTGTCTTGAGGGAAACTATATAAAGTTATAAAGTTAGGCAAATTATATAAAGTTTATTTGCCCAGTGCTACCTTATGCAGTAGAATGTCAAAATACTTAATGCAGTGGTGTAACAATATTGTTGAACTGTATGTTTGAATACAGCCCGCAGGTCAAGCAACATCCAGCCCTCCAGCCCCCTCCAGTGAAACACAGCTGCAGTCAGGTAATGAATACCAATATATCCCTATGTTTCTAATCCCAATGGAATGGGTCAGGGTTTCGCATTTTCCATTGGTCAATTTAGGGAAAATGTTGTCATGGTCCTGGATGAGAGTTGTTAAAAATTTATCCCAAAGGAAACCGTTTTAACGAACAAGCAGCTACATCTTTTTGCTTGTAATAGTCTAACTTAATCTTCTCCATAGGTGTCTTGGTTCATCTACCGATGTCCCCAGCTGCTGGAGAAAGGACATCTGGTCTCCCATCCTCACCTCTCCTCTCTACAGAGCTTGTACGTTCAGCCAATTATATATAATATATATATATTGTTGAATGTTACAGTTACACCTTGATACTAATTAAATGTTTGTCTTAGGCAAATTATATAAAGTCTATTTGTACAGTGCTACCTTATATGCAGTAGAATGGCAAAAGGACTTAATGCAGTGGTGTAACGATATTGTTGAACTGTATGTTTGAATACAGCCCGCAGGTCAAGCAACATCCAGCCCCACATCCAGTACGACGTCTCCCTCCAGCGACACACAGCCTGCAGGGCTAACAACATCCAGACTACTGCTCCCTCCAGCGACACACAGCCTGCAGGGCTAACATCATCCAGTACGACGTCTCCCTCCAGCGACACACAGCCTGCAGGGCTAACAACATCCAGACTACTGCTCCCTCCAGCGACACACAGCCTGCAGGTCTAACATCATCCAGACTACTGCTCCCTCCAGCGACACACAGCCTGCAGGTCTAACATCATCCAGACTACGTCTCCCTCCAGTGACACACAGCCTGCAGGTCTAACATCATCCAGACTACTGCTCCCTCCAGCGACACACAGCCTGCAGGTCTAACATCATCCAGACTACGTCTCCCTCCAGTGACACACAGCCTGCAGGGCTAACATCATCCAGACTACTGCTCCCTCCAGCGACACACAGCCTGCAGGTCTAACATCATCCAGACTACTGCTCCCTCCAGCGACACACAGCCTGCAGGTCTAACATCATCCAGACTACGTCTCCCTCCAGTGACACACAGCCTGCAGGGCTAACAACATCCAGACTACTGCTCCCTCCAGCGACACACAGCCTGCAGGTCTAACAACATCCATGTAATAAAATGTGCAGAAGACACAACAGTGCTCGGCCTCATCACCGGGAATGATGAGACTGCATGTTGGCAAGAAGTCCAACTGCGGGCAGCATGGTGCAGCAGAAACAACCTGGCCCTCAACACAAAAAATAACAGCCGAACCACTCCCCTCTCCTCATTGGGAATGAGATGGCGGAGGGGGCCTCTAGTTTTAAGTTTTTGAGTGTGTCGTAGTGTCAGAAGAGAGACCCGCAGTGAATTCAACCCGGTCCACTTGGTATTGGTTAGGTGCATGACAGTGGTAGGCCTACCATAAAACTTCAATAGCCCAGGCTTTTATTTGTTTAAAGATCCCATGCCATTCTATTTTATGATGCTTTAATATAGGTATTAGTGGGCCACAAACACAGTATTCAAAGACGTCCCCGAAATTCAGCCGTGGTGCAGAGTTACAGTCACTCCGAAACAGTCGCACATTGAGCTTCCCCCAAACGCGCTGTTTCGGTGGGCGTGTCAAGGCAGGTCAAGGAGGGGGGTGGGGGTGTGGCCCTGAGCAGCTTGTAGCCACTACCATGCGCTCTGTATACGGTGGGCGTGTCAAGGCAGGTCAAGGAGGGGGGTGGGGGTGTGGCCCTGAGCAGCTTGTAGCCACTGACAGTACCATGCGCTGTTTACGGTGGATGTATCGCAATGGCTCGTAGAAACCCATATTATACATAGATATCTATATCATATAATATATAATATTATCACCTGGCCCTGAGCAGCTTGTAGCCACGGTACCATGCGCTCTGTTTACGGTGGATGTATCGCAATGGCTCTTAGAAACCCATATTATACATAGATATCTATATCATATAATATATAATATATATTATCACGGCCAAAAGCTGTGTGAGCCTCCAGACGATAGGTTATTATGAATCTGAAACGACCGCGTCTACTTCAGATTGATGTGGAAGTGGAAGAACCAGAGACGTCGGAGAACCCGACGAAGTCCTTTGTGATTCATTATATCGTCTGGACGCGCACACAGCTTTTGGCCGTGATGTATTATTTGATATAGATATCTATGTATCATATGATATTATTTAGATATAGAGCAGAGCTCCAGGTCTGTAACGCAAGTGTTGTACACTTCCTTGTTATTTGGATAACCGTTCTGCTGTTGGTGTGATGGCGCATAACACGTCAGACTCCCGTCTCTGGTATTTCTACAACGAGACTCGTAGTGGGGGTTATCTCAGCCATGGTTGAGAATGAATTGGGGGAAAAGAACTTTGGCTTTGACTCCCTGAAGTAGGCTACATGAACCACGACATGGAGGAGAAAGGGATTGTTGGCCGCGAATGTATCCCGCTTGAGCCCTGCTTCCCGCCGCCTCGGCAGCAGTCAGCGCTAATCACCGCCTCCTCAAGCCGAGGCGGTGGTCCATCGGCAGCGAGGCTCCGGCGGGAGACGACCGCGGTCAACAATCCCTTTCTCCTCCATGTCGTGGTTCATGACTTCAGGGAGTCAAAGCCAAAGTTCCTTTCCCCCAATTCATTCTCAACCATGGCTGAGATAACCCCCACAACGGGTCTAGTTGTAGAAATACCATAGACGAGAGTCCGACGCGTTATGCGCCATCACACCAACAGCAGAACGGTTATCCAAATAACAAGGAAGTGTACAACACTTGCGTTACAGTCCTGGAGCTCTATATCTAAATAATATCATATAATACATAGATATCTATATCAAATAATACATATTATCACGGCCAAAAGCTGTGTGCACCTCCAGACGATATAATGAATCACAAAGGACTTCGTCGGGTTCTCCGACGTCTCTGGTTCTTCCACTTCCACATCAATCTGTAGTAGACAGAACCGCGCGCTGCCTGCTGCCTGCTGCCGGCGCAAGGCACCACCGCCCGGCTGCCCGCTGCCGGGCGGTGGTGCTTCGCGGCGGTGGTGCCGCGCGCCGCGGCAACCGGCGGCAGGCAGCATGTCGCAGTTCATGTACTTCGATGTCGTTCTGCCATTGCATTAAAAATTCTGTAACTAGCCTGTTACTACGAACTAAGCAACTACCATACACGTATTAGCATTTAGCACTAGCTCAATCACGACTCCTTCAGAATTCTTGTGGGTGGTTACGAACCAACCAAGTGGGCAGGGCCATGAATAATAGTTTGACAACGCTACGTCACAGTGTCACCTTATCCAGATTGGCTCATTTCTTCTGCCTTTTTCCTTTCATTGCCTATTGCATTCAGCAGACAAACTGCATAGATTTCAAACTTACCACAGCTCACAAACTTATTCAGACCTATGTTATTTAACAAACAACAGGAAAAATGTGATTTTAATGGCATGGGATCTTTAAATCTCTGAACTTTCGAACAAAACTCTTGTTCAGCAAAGATGGGAAATACTATAACATTTATTATTTAAACCAGTATGAATATTCCTACCGTACGTAGGCCTTTACACTTTACCAGGCTCTCTCTCTCTCTCTCTCTCTCTCTCTCTCTCTCTCTCTCTCTCTCTCTCTCTCTCTCTCTCTCTCTCTCTCTCTCTCTCTCTCTCTCTCTCTCTCTCTCTCTCTCTCTCTCTCTCTCTCTCTCTCTCTCTCTCTCTCTCGTGTTAACGTTTCGGGGCTGTCGGGCTGATTACTGCGGGATAACAATATTGCGTTTATAAAAGTTCCTTTCGGCGCCGTCCGGCAGCCTGAGCTGTGCATCCGCAACCTCTCACTCAATCAACAAACGCACCACTCACAAACAACACAACATTTTTCTAGAGGGGAGTAACCGAGCGCCCCCTCCCGGAGAAGTACAGCCCAGGTGGGCCTTGAACTGCGATTGGTCAAAAAGACGTTACAGCTAATGACAACATTGAATTCTCGTGCAGGCTCGAACAGAGTGACACACCAGCACACACACAGTTGATCAACTGTTTCGTATCCTTGCTTGCCCCAAAAAGTTTGTGCGGCAGGCTTGTTGTTTTGTTTCCGGTGTAGGTCACGTATGGTGTTGTTTAACTGCCAAATATTATTTGTCATTATTTAATGTTTTTTATTTATATTTATGTATTTAATTTGTTTTAATATAGCCTATTGAGTTCGCCACATTAGGTAGGAACCAAAGTTTCCGACATATGTAGGCTACACTTAACAGCCACTTAAGATATAACAGCCAATCGACCGTTGAAGACGTGCTCAGATTCCTCGTGTGTTGAAGTCAAGTAACAAGTTATTAAGTTAAGCAGAATAGTTAAGATGTTTTTCTTTGGGATATTTTGAAACAAGCAATTTTGCGGAAGAAACCTCATTCCCTCATGGTTTACGTGCAGCCAGCGAGGTATGGGTAGCCTATATAGCAAGATAGCATTTGTTTTCTGAATATATTTATGTTAACCTTTTACCGTATGTAGCCTAACCGTGTCTATTTTACATTATCACATGTGTAGTTCGATGGTGGATATTGCAATGGATGATTGTGGACGAAGAGATCGCAAGGAGCAGCAATAAATCCATCAGTAACGAGAACCCCGGTGTCGTTTATTTCCTGGAGGGAGTGATACGTTGTATTTCTTGTGAAAAAATTACAACGTTTGCCAAGCCAAAATAGCGTTAATCGCGCGATAAAATAATTAACACCGTGTTTGCGTCAACGCCGTTAATAACGCTGCACTATTATTTATTAATATAATATAATTTACATATAGCTGTAGTCAGCTATATGTAAATTATTGTTTTCCATTTTTCTTTTGATTAGTCACAAACACTGCATCTGTTGCTGTGCAGTTTGTTATCTTTAAACTATTGATGTGTTATGTGCACATTATGTCATATCCACATAAAATAAATGAATTCATTAAAATAAAATCCTATTTGGCCCTTAATTTCTCAACCTTCCAACTGTTTGCGTGTTATATTCCTCTGAAGAAACATTCTTTCAATGTTGTGTTTAAATTATACCTGATCAATCCATTAAATCGGAATTACACATTTGCATATATTAAGCCCATAAATTGTCCAGAATTCTAATATTAGACGTAACCTATTATTATTAACAAGATTTACGGATTTTATTATAATATTTTATAATAAATCCCACTATTCGGAACAGATTACAGCAACGTTTCCCTTATTGTTTGCACCCAAATTAAACAATTTAAAAGTTTCTTTACAATTAAACTTTATCTTTCCACTCAACCAAACCTCAGATCTCTGATGTGTTTTGAATTCAATAGCCTATAACACACCCCTAATTGCTATTACAAAAATAAATTAATAACAAACGTATCAATAACTCGTATTGTAAATGACCAAAGCCAATCAAATGAGTGGCAGCCAGGAGGTTTAATCAGTCCAGGTCAAAGGTTGTTGTGTCCTGGTCCTTTCAGCAGACCAACAACAGGTACAGCTGAGAGGAAGGGCAGTGTTGTTATTCAGATGGTCGTGTTACTGACGGGGCCGGGGTCGTCGTTCAGGGAGGTAAGCTGGACCGAATATAAAGCGTCTCTCTGGCAAGAAATATTTTGTTCATTGATTAAATCTAAAACTTTCCTACCAGAATTACTAGATTATCTTATAATTTTTTACCTCATTTGAACTGTGTTCATACAGAAACCAAAACTGTCTCTAAAGACTAACCCAGGTTCTCAAGTGGGTCATGTTGTGTGAGAGAATGCGAGAGATAAGGTGACTGGGAAACATAGCGTGTGAACAAAAAATTAAAAGCTAGAGAACATAAGTCCGTCGTCTGGTTAGTTAAGAGGACATCATCGTCTTTGACTCTCTCAGATTGCAGAGGTCTAGAGGTCATGTTTTATGAGCGATTCAAGGTAATTTAGTAGTCATTTATTATCAGTTATCACCATCATGTGCTTTTACGCACAGAGAACATCGTTGTAGTGTCTGACACTGACCACTAGATGTCAGGGTAAGGTCTCTGTTCGAAGCCGATTCAAAGGCACATTAACCTTGGCTCTAGTCTGCTTACTGAGCACGTATTAGGAGTATTAGCTAAGAGCCAATAAAGCCACACACACACTCATGCACCCCCATCCCCACACACACACACACACACACACACACACACACACACACACACACACACACACACACACACACACACACACACACACACACACACACACACACACACACACACACACAGCACTCCCTTGTGTTTGAGGATATGTCTGAGGATTAGCCTATATACTAGAAACTACAGCATTGTGAATGCACTTCAATCGGTTCACCTGCCAGACACATCTTGAAGAGTTCGAACATGAGGCCTACTCTTCAAGCTTAAATTAATTAAAAAAAACACCTGACTTAATTATTTGGCTCACTGAACTCCTTTCAGTGTGACGACCCGGTGAAGACACAGGCGATGAACCGGCTCAGCATTCAACCGGCTCCTATAGTTCGTTGATCACACTACTTTGCCTGACATGAAGATTGTCCAACGCCGCCCCCCCCCCCCCGTGATATTAAGCTGTTAAACTGTTAACTAAGTTTGTTAATAGTTTCTGTGTGTAGCGCAGTTCAGTCCTAATAGAGCACGCACACATACACGTACTGTACACATACACATACTGTGTACACACACACACACACACACACACACACACACACACACACACACACACACACACACACACACACACACACACACACACACACGCACGCTGTGCAGAGCAACTCACCTTTCAATGGAAAAACTCATTTAATGAGTAACTTCTTCAAAGAAGTGCAATAGTTAGAGAAGTTGTTTGGGCTTCAGTCTTAAAATATAACATGACACATTAAGATACATTGGAACCAGCAGCACGACCATCCCCAAGTTTCTATATTCCTATGTAGCAAGGTGGCAAATGTATACTAGCATTGTCGGTGTGTTACGCCGTAACGCACAACCCAGTTTTAAATTGGAGCAAAAACCGAGTTATTATGGTATGCCCTTTGTGGTGCAGTGTGTGCTTAGTGTACGCTAGACACAGGACAGTCTTCGCTGCAGCGAGCTACTGTGTGTTTTTGCATTCCTCATTCGCACCCCCCTCCCCTGCTGATGCAGCCTGCGTTAGGTACAATGGTGGCTAATCCAATCCTTCAGAGGTGCAGGCAGGCGACCAGGGGAGACCCGTTACTCAAAGCAACATCAATGATCGAACATTATTCAGAAAGACACACGACAACGACACTGTACAACAGGGTACATTCGTTTACTGTTTAACATTAGTGGTAATAAGTATAGTTTATTATATACCATCAGTATAGGGGTTAGGGATAAGTCTTTGTATGATAGTTCAGTTGATCTGAGCAGTAAAACTCTCTAGTGGAGATCTCCGTCATACAGTCATCGTATTAAACATGAACCCCTAGTTTACATTAACACCATTAGTAAACATGAACCCTATCGCCTAGTTAACATGGACACCATTAGTTAACATAAACACCATCAACTAGTGAACATGAACACCATCACCTAGTGAACATGAACACCATTAGTTAACATGAACCCTATCACCTAGTTAACATGGACACCATTAGTTAACATGAACACAATAAGTAAACATGAACCCTATCACCTAGTTAACATGGACACCATAAGTCAACATGAGCAACATCACAACACCATCAGTGAACATGAACACAATTAGTAAAGGATCACCAAATCTTAAATTAATTGTAATTAACCATTATTTTATTGTTAATTAACTTCAGTTAGTGTTTATTACTGCATAAACAAATGTTACTTGATGTACCCTTTCTGTAAAGTGTTCTTACGATTAGTTATAATATTATTAATTATTAATAAGTGTTTAGTTGGATTCTAAGCATTCATTTGGTAGACATGTATCCTGACACTGGTAGTTGTTTGTTTCCTGTGACTGTGTTCTCGTATTCCCGGAAGATTTGCAACCAGTGGCAACCTGGGCATCGTTCCTCCCTCACAGGGTCCATTCCACCCCGGTCCAGCAGAGGGCGCCTCCCCTCATCCCGACACGCTACTATTAAGGGATTTACACCCTTTTATTAAAAGGGACTTAGAGTGAAATCACGTCAGTAGCAGGTCAGGGATCAGCATCTTTCACAGGGATACCAAGGAGGGAAAATCCTACCCCTTGTATGTAAACAGCACATCCCTTACTAACTGACTATCTGAAGCCTTTTCTCCAAAATCTGTTATATATAAAGTCTACGTCATAAATAAATATGTAACTATTATGTAACTACTATGATAGTTATACTATAACTATTACACTATACAGGCCCTGCTGTCACAGCCAGTAGCCAAACAGCCAATAGACAAATATCCACAACATTTGAGTAGATTTCCTATGACTACGGTAGCATAGATCTCACTTTGGCTGTGGGACCTTTAATGAATCCTACCCTATTACCCACCTTTTATAGGCCATGGAGACCACATTGGGTCACATTATGAATAGTGATGGAAATCCACCTGTAGCATGAACGCTGTTTCTTTTTACATGAGCTGTTAATGACCTTAAAGCCCCTCCAGGTCCCCTTAGAAGACTTACGCACTTTTTACTGCGACATTAGTGTGTTTTTGTTATGTATGGACGGTGTGCGTGTGTGTGTGTTATCCAGTAATAACACATTAACATAAAGTCCTCACAACAGTTTGTATTGTTCACTGATTGCAGAATACATTATTTTATATTATCTAGAAAACTTCTTAAATTGTCATGGTATGAGTGGCTAGTCGTGGTGACATCTCTCTCTCTCTCTCTCTCTCTCTCTCTCTCTCTCTCTCTCTCTCTCTCTCTCTCTCTCTCTCTCTCTCTCTCTCTCTCTCTCTCTCTCTCTCTCTCTCTCTCTCTCTCTCTCACACACACACATATATCCCTCTCTCTCTTTCTCTCTCAATTTATAATTCAATTCAAAAAAGCTTTATTGGCATGAGAAATAAACATTTACATTGCCAAAGCAGGTAAACAATAAAGAGGTCAAAGTATAAAACGTAAAATACAAAATAGATAAACATATTGTTCTCTCTCTCTCTCTCTCTCTCTCTCTCTCTCTCTCTCTCTCTCTCTCTCTCTCTCTCTCTCTCTCTCACACACACACACATATATCCCTCTCTCTCTTTCTCTCTCAATTTATAATTCAATTCAAAAAAGCTTTATTGGCATGAGAAATAAACATTTACATTGCCAAAGCAGGTAAACAATAAAGAGGTCAAAGTATAAAACGTAAAATACAAAATAGATAAACATATTGTTCTCTCCCCCTCTCTCTCTCTCTCTCTCTCTCTCTCTCTCTCTCTCTCTCTCTTTCTCTCCCTCTCTCTCTCTCTCTCTCTCTCTCTCTCTCTCTCTCTCTCTCTCTCTCGCTCTCTCTCTCGCTCTCTCTCTCCTCCCTCTCTCTGCAGCCGTCCTCCTCCTCACCGTACGTGACGTCGTTTCCTCTGTCCAACATGGCGCAGGCAGGTTGTTAACGGCCATCGAAGGGATTTACCCCACCTTACGTGTGTATCTATGTGTGTGTGTTAGGGGCATTGATCCAGGCGTGCCGGTCTCGTAGCTCGGTGCAGACCCCGGTCCAGACCCCGGGACAGCCTCACGGTTCCGCCCCGGTCTCGGTGCGACATGTATGAGGGCAAAAAGACGAACATGTTCCTCACCCGGGCTCTGGAGAAGATCCTAGCCGACAAGGAGGTCAAAAAGGCTCACCACTCCCAGCTCCGGAAAGCCTGCGAGGTGGCATTGGGTGAGTTACATCATATATATGATATATATCATGTTTCTATGGCTGGTATTGTTCCGGTTCTGGCCTCGCTGGTTTGGACACGTCATGCCCGGACTGCTGCTCCGCTCCTCGGCTACAATGTCGCAGCGGCACGGTGCTATGCCCTGTGATACGGGGCATCTAGCCCGGTTCAAAACCCTTGCAAAAACCCAGGATTTTGTTAGTTTGAACTGTCCATGACGATCCACAAGGACGAGCAGGGTTCGGGTTTGGATCCTGGTCTGTGTGGAAACCATCCCCCTGAAAACACGGAAATGGTGCAAAACGGGTGGGTGGTGAGCCGGAGACTCTCCCCGGTGGACAGGCCGGGAAGAGATAAAGTTAGGCCGGAAAACAATGCGTGTCATCGGGCTAGTGGATTTATTTAAATATTCCGTTGATTGATGCTTCTTAAAATACTTATTGGTTATGAGGCGATGGCCCGGTGTCTCTTCCTGGGGGGATAGGTGTCTCTGGTTGGGAGTGACAGGGGTCTCTGGAGGGGCTAGTGTATTGAGGACATATTGCCTAGTCATGTCTACTGTTTCCCTGTCTCTTCCTGGGCCTCTATGAAGGTTTAAACTCTAAATATCGTACGGTGGTGACATTTGATAGCTGTCACTTCATGGCAGGTGTATTACAAACAAAAAGTTACTTCCTACTTACATCGTAGTCTCTCTCTCTCTCTCTCTCTCTAACGAGATTGATTGACATGGAAAATAAGCATTGCTATTGATATCCATAGGTATATTCTCTGTTTGTGAGTTTGTGAGTTCACAACGTGCATGCACATGCCTCCATATTTAATGAACAGGTTGTTAGTAAAAGCTCAGATTGTGAGCTTCTTCATACACAAGTCGTGCTCTGTTTCCACACGAGGACCTGTTGTGTGGCCAGATCCTTGACCGGTAACTGGCCTGTTTGGGTCTGTTTTGCTATGGGAGTAATTTGACACTCCCAGAGAACAACGGCGGTCTGCCAGAGCCCTCTGATGCCATCTCAGCGCTAGCAGTCGTTAGGGAAGTTAAAGGCTTCAAGGCAATCCCCGTGCTCCCAGTCTGTCTGTCTGTGCTCCCAGTCTGTCTGTCTGTGCTCCCAGTCTGTCTGTCTGTGCTCCCAGTCTGTCTGTCTGTGCTCCCTGTCTGTCTGTCTGTGCTCCCAGTCTGTCTGTCTGTGCTCCCAGTCTGTCTGTCTGTGCCTTCCCAGTCTGTCTGTCTGTGCCCTCCCAGTCTGTCTGTCTGTCTGTCTGTCTGTGCCCTCCCAGTCTGTCTGTCTGTGCTCCCAGTCTGTCTGTCTGTGCCTTCCCAGTCTGTCTGTCTGTGCCCTCCCAGTCTGTCTGTCTGTCTGTCTGTGCCCTCCCAGTCTGTCTGTCTGTGCTCCCAGTCTGTCTGTCTGTCTGTGCTCCCAGTCTGTCTGTCTGTGCTCCCAGTCTGCCTGTCTGTGCTCCCAGTCTGTCTGTCTGTGCTCCCAGTCTGTCTGTCTGTCTGTCTGTGCTCCCAGTCTGTCTGTCTGTGCTCCCAGTCTGTCTGTCTGTGCTCTCCCAGTCTGTCTGTCTGTGCTCCCAGTCTGTCTGTCTGTGCTCTCCCAGTCTGTCTGTCTGTGCTCCCAGTCTGTCGGTCTGTCTGTCTGTCTGTGCTCCCAGTCTGTCTGTCTGTGCTCCCAGTCTGTCTGTCTGTCTGTCTGTCTGTCTGTCTGTGCTCCCAGTCTGTCTGTCTGTGCTCCCAGTCTGTCTGTCTGTCTGTCTGTGCTCCCAGTTTGCCTGTATCCTCTCTATGCGTCTCTCCACTCCACTGCGAGGAGACTGGAGGAGACGCAGGGTGTAGAAGGTTAGGCGAGGACACTCTTGGAAGCGTCGAGGCTCTTTGTGGAGTTCGCTTAACACGCAGGATTAGTGAGGCACGCGCTAGTTGGCCGAGTCTGCGAGGCCGCAACACAATCCCCGGCTATACACTTACCTCCTTCAGGGATTGTTGTCCCTATCTCGCAAGATAAGGCGCACCTACAACACGGAAACGTAATCCCCCCAGGCGTGTATTTATCGCAGACGACGCTGAATATTCTTTGTGGTGTTGTTGTTTTTTGGTTCCACTCGTTCACTTGTGATGACACGTGCGGTTCATCCTGAGACGAGGCGCAGGAGCAGGGGCGACTCCCGCACGGTCGCCTGCGTATCAAAACAACTGGGTGACCCAGTACACTGCGTTACGTAACCTCCTTGGAGTGTGTGTGCACGGAGCTCAGAGCCATCTCCAAGAGAGGGGGAGAGAGATGGAGATGGAGGTGGTGGTGGTGGGTAGAGAGGGTGATGGGGGAGGAGAGTGAGATAGAGGGAGGGAGGGAGGGAGGGAAAGGGGGAGAGAGTGAGAGCATGTCAGTGCCGCCGCTGTCCTGTCCACTGGCATTGTGAGTCCTTGTCACAGTAGTCCACTAGTCCAGCCGTGAACTGACATTTCTGTTTTAGTTTTTGTTAAAGCAGCCAGATTTGTAATACGCCTCTGTTACAAAGAGAAACCTTGAGACAGACCTGAGTCATTGATTCGATTTTTGTGCCTGTTTGGTCACCACGTTTAAAATAACTTCACATTTAAATCACCACAGTATTTGCTCCACAGTGCTCGACTGAAATATCTATTGGACGATACTATCGGCTTATTTGGTTCCTGAGTGCTATTGGTTGTCGGTGGAATTTCCACGGATAAAGTGCTCTTAATAGCACAAGAAACAGCATAATTTGGAGGCTTAATACCACCAGATTATTTTAAAGTGTCAGGGTTCTCCAAAGATTGTATGGTCCTTTACATTCTTTACCGTTCCAACACGGTCCTTTATTGCTCCCCGACGGTCAAGCTATTATGATATAAACTATAAAGAAATGCATAAATATTTTTTTTTTTATTTTACAGGGGACATTTTTCAAACTGACTAGTTTTATTTATTTAAGGGGCCTTTTATCTTTTTGACTTTTATTTAATATTTCCAAATGTATTTATTTCAGGGGGCTCATATTTCGTCTCGCCACATTCCTTCCACAGCTCTTTTCATTTCCGTTTGCAATACTCAAGTTCGCCCAGCTCACATATCTCAGACCGAAGCACCACGGTCACACACGGCTGTCTGTAGTGTGAAAGATCTGGCCAGTTTCCAGAGGAGGAGGCGTGGACAATCAGACGGTTGAGTCGTCATGGGTGTACCCCCGCATGGGCCCCAGACCCCCTGACCTCACGGCGAGGCCAGACCCATCCTTCAGACCAGTTGTTTAACGGTGTGTGTAATGCCGAAGTCGGACCGACTTTAATAGTCACCTAGCGGGCATCAGACCGAGCCGCCGTATTTACAGGTAGAGCAGAAGACTGTCTGATGTAGTCCGCCGGCCTCTGGGTCCCCCAGGTTGTCATGTGGGTTTCCGGTTCAAATCCGCCGCCCCGCTAGTAGTAGACGTGTGCATGGCAGTACCACGAATCTATTGTGAGGTGTAGGCTGTGTTGGTTGGCTGAAAAGGCCTGGACCAGAGATGGGAGGGGTCAGGGGGCATCGGGGGGTGCGAGATGATGAGGATGATGATGATGATGATGATGACGGGAGGGGTCAGTGGTCTACATTCTGACTCCCAACCGTGACCCTCCTCCTCAGTCGATGTGACATTCCATGGCGCGGGTCCGTCCACCGGAGAGTACCAGTTGAATTCCACACATTTCTCTGCTTTCGTACATTTCTTTCCTTCAGATAGACGAGGGGAGGACGAGGAGGAGGAGGAAGACGCGGCGATGTGGGGAGCGCCATACACATGACCCGGGGTCATGTCATCCTCTGTTGTTTATCTTATGAGATCACGGAGAGAGCTTGTTCTAGTGTCCTGAAGAAAGCGCGGCCGTACCATGGCACAAATGATAAGAGTGCACGTCTGAGGGCAAACGGAGAAATATGAAAAGGTCCCCTCTGGCAGCACTACTCTTCCTGAGGAACAGTGGCAGAAAGGCCATTTTGTGTATTGCCTGTCGTGCTTTGATGTTTCTGGCAAGTGGACGGTCTTCTTTGGTTTTTTAAAAGCCCTATTTCCGTCCCTTTCTGATCTGCGAAGTTAATGTGGCTCTACCGCAGATGTTATGGTTGGGGGGGGGAGGATAATTTACTAAGTGCAGCAGGGATGTGACCTGAGATAGGATAGTGTGGTAGCTTAAGGTGGTCAACTCCACTGCCAAAAGATACTGGGTTTGATCCCCAGTCTCCCTCCTTAGGAGAGACGCCTGATTCTTGCTGCTCCTTAAAAGATTGCCTAAGCCCCTCCCCTTCCTGTAGACAACCATTGGGCCTTTTTTTGGTAAGAATGTGTACGGTGGTCAAATGCAAGGGATAGATAATCTTTTGATCCATTTGATTTGTGGCATGAATTCCAGATTTGATGTTTTCACGCAGTTTGGAGAATAACTGTCAAAAGTATAATGTGAACCATATTACTGTGAAAACACGTAAATAGAAAGTGTAAGTACCCCGAATTCACATGAGGGATTCTCTCTCCATAAGCTGCCAAGCTCCCCAGAGCCGCGAAAGGTAACGTGACGCGATGTCTGTGTTTGCATTTTCGTACGGGATGCAGTCAGACAAGCAACTGATGTTGATCGTTCGTTCGCTTGCTGGATGATAAGAGTAGCAGGATACTTTCGAGAAACACTTCAGGTTAGCCACTTGTTATGTTTGGGATGTTTATCCTGCGAAGTGCACTGAGTGCTTTCACACAAACCCAAATTATACACTTTTTGCTACAAACTGTGACTTTCCTGACTTGCAAAGTAGTTTTTTTAAATCAACAAACATCTGTGTAATTCACACACCAAGGACAAAGGATTATTCTCTGGCCGTGGTCCACCCTACATATTTATCCTGGATCATGGTCCATCGGGAGGGACTTGGCGTCTCTATACCATGGGATCCACTGTAGCGTTGGATAAGGCGCCGTCTTCTAAATGATTCAATACAGTAGACCAGGTCTGAGCACTGGGGTTATGTGTCGGCCGTGGGATCATGTGACCCAGGATCAAGTCCTATCTCTGTTGCTGACATCTCACCTGATCCAGGATCAGGTCCTATCTCTGTTGCTGAGGTCCCACCTGACCCAGGAACAGGCAGTATCTCTGGTACTGGAGTACCACCTGAGACACGATCAGGGGGTATCTCTGGTGCTTTGGTACCTCGGCATTAAACAGGAAGGGCAGCATCTTCAAATCCGGTTGCGCAGACGTTCCCTGTGACATTTCCTTGGTTCTTATTGCTCCACCTCGACCTGTGCACTTGTGTTCCTTGGTGCCTGGCTGCTGCTAAGGGCAAAAAGCAAGACAAATAAAAGCTCCGGTCTGTTTGAAAAAGAGCTGGACACACAGTTTTTCTTAGCTGTACAAAGAGGCAGAGTCGGTCATCAGTTATTCACTGGAATGTAGTCTCAGAGCCTTTAGTGGAGCTAATGGTTGCATGAGGATGTTGAAGCCTGTATGTAAATGTATCGCTAAACCTTCCAACCGTCATTTGAGTCCTTCTGCTCATTGAGGGCTGCTTTGTTTGTTTGGAGGAAGGGGGGAGTGGTCTTTCACCTGTGGCTGGTTCCTTGGCTGGCGATTGAAATTGGAGGCCTTTTTTGTTTGCATATTTCCTCTAGCCACTGGACTCCTGTTGTTCAAAGAGAAAAAGATGTATGGGGAAAGTCAAGTTGCATGAAGATGTCTCTGATGTCGTAAGTTATTCAGAGTCAGTTGGTGTGGTTCTTGAAACAGGTTTCAGAAGCATAAAGTGAACACAATGTTATCTAAACATCAAGTGTAATCAGTTTAAAGGTCAAGCCCATTCTTGTAGTTCTTGAATTTTCTGTACTGCACACGTTCTCCCAGATGCTTTGCTAGCCCCATATACATGTCCGATGCAATACAGAGGCACATGGACCATACCGGTGAAACTAATAATACACCTTCAGTGTGACTCTTGTCAGACTCTTCTCAATGTTGACATATTTTGTTTGTAACGTGCAGACAAAGATCTGTCCGTTTCAAAGTGGCTTTCGAAACCATCTCAACATTTACTTGAGATAACCAACCCAGTTGTAGCATATTTTTGAGGATTACATTTCAACCGCGTGGACAACTAAGTTGGACCGATTTGAACACGTTATAGGAAGTTAGATTTGCACTTGGCTTTGATGCAAAGCAAGTGATTTTCTGCTTCCTGTTTTTACTGTACTCTGTCTCTGAACTCCATCCAAGCTGGCCGGGGGGGGTCTCAGCTGTTGAAGACCCTGGCATGGAGGGACAGAAATAAAAACCCTGTCACTGATGCCAATGTGTTGGTTGAGGTTTGGTGGTACAGAAAAAGGCACTTCTGGTCATTAAACACAAATAAACACATGCTTGCGGTTGCCGCGGTTAATGTAGGCTTCCGCCAACAGCGCTTGCCTGCCCATGATACACAGCGTGGGTTCAGTCTTTTCAATTAAAGGTCCAGTGATTCGAATTTAGTAGCAGCTAGAAGTTAGAGTACAGGTTTCAACCAACTGAACGACCCCCTCCCCCCCCCCCCAATCCCTCGAAAGACTACGGTGGCCTGCACTAGCCTAGCCTATATTGCACACGTTTTGCAAAAAAAACACAATTATAATCGCACCATGGTTGATTTTTGATGGACCTAGCCTGCAAAAAAATCTGTTTAACCCATCACGATCTTTTCACCCTGGACACTAGACGTTGTAGGACAAGGGGGAGGTAGCTTCTCAAAACAGTCCTTTATTGCATCCATAGTGGGGAACTGCATTCATGGACCTATAATGATGGCTATCTGTTATATGTATCGATTATTCATATAGATAGGAGTCAGAGCTACAAGGCTTACAAGCCAGTGTTTACTTGCAATGTGATACGTGAATATAGGTTGGTTTTAAAAACATGAAAAATAATACAGACTCCCCGTCTTCAAGCGCCCTGTAGATCAGTGTTTCTCCCCTCATGCATCAGCAGCTGTCTAATCAGAGTGCTTCCCCCCTCTGTTGCCCATTGAGGAAGGAGGAAGTGTGACTAATAGTTGGCAAAGGATGGCGCTGCAGCAGTTGTAGAGGACATGTCCACTGAGTCCAATGCTAGTTGGAGAGGTTGGCTCTAATACAGGATTGACTTCTCTCCAGGCTGTTCTGGAGGTCCAATGTTTTATAGATGATTCAATGTTTTACATCCTTTTTAAAAAATATATGTATCCCCAAAGGGCGCTCATTAGACCAGACATCTGTAGAAGTGTGTTTTGGAGGTCTGACACTCGCTCTGTTTTACTTTATAGTTATATAGCATGTGTCATGTCAGTCACATTTCACTCATCTGACGTCAATGCTAATCTATGGCGATTTCAATAATGTTAATTAAAAATCCCGTCCTATAACTGATATATTCTTCAAATCATAAATGCTGACGGGCCCGTATCTCAGCAGGCCAATTAGTGCCCTTACGTTATCAATGTATAGGCCCTTCTTTAATAATAATATCCTGTATCTTGCACATATAAATGTTATGAATAGCGTTCCACGGAATTGCATACACGCAAGTCCACTTAACGTGGAATAGCGGGCTTGATCGGCTATATAGGTCGGCTTAGCTCAGGAGGTAGAGCAGATGTCTTTTAACCGAAAGGTTGCTAGTTCAATCCCCGGCTCCTCCTAGCTGAGTGTCGATGTGTCCCTGAGCAAGACACTTAACCCTCACTGCTCCTGACGAGCTGGCTGTCGCCTTGCATGGTTGACTCTGCCGTCGGTGTGTCAATGTGTGTATTAACCGATGTAAGTCGCTTTGGATAAAAGCGTCTGCCAAATGCCCTAATTGTAATGATGCCTTAGTGTGAATCAGGTGTCGTGGATGTCTTATTTTGGTCCAGTCCACGTTGCCTGTGATAGTTTTGCATTCCCGCTATCTGTGTCTACCCCGGGCCTGACGCAGAAATGAGGAGTGTGTGAATCGGTGTGTCCCTGTATTCTCGAGGGGCACATTAACCGTGGCTGACCAGCAGGTTCCCTGATACAGCGTTTTAGGTTACGAGGAGCCAAGAACACCATCACACCAAACGCAACTTATTTAATCAGTTGTGGAATATGACCTCCTTCATTATGTTCAGATGCACCACAAGGCTTGGTAGCTTATCTGCCCTTCCTGGCGTCACAGCGAGCAGGGACGTTGCTGCTTAATGAATTACAGCACCGAGGAGAGAAATGGATCATGAAACCCATCCAGCCCTCTCTCCATCCACATTGTCCGCCGTTTGTGTTCTTCTGAGTCTGGCAGCAGACAGACAGATAGGCTGCGCCAGGGAAGGACTTGAAAAGACAGGAAATAGATAATTCATCTTTTTCATAGAAGCCAAATAGTGATGGAAAGCATATTCTTACGTAAGAGGGCCTGGTTGTATAGGGTAGCGGTTGGTTCTGGGTTCAGAGCCCGGTGTCCGTAGTCTACAGTAGCGGTCCTTTGAGTAAACACCGTAAATCACTTTGGATTAAAGAGGCAGTAAGATTAATGGTCGGTCTGTATACATTTGTTTGCCGTAGCATGGTATTGAGAAGGCTGTAATCATGAAGGCCACCTTTTGTCTTTTCTTTAAGGCTGATGGGGTTCGGCTTTGTAAATCCTGTCTTCCTTTTCCTTTTTAATTTGTGCAGCACTGCACCGACCCTGGACCAAACACACCACTTTTGGGATAGGAAACCCGCGTCCTAGTACACTGAGAATGTAATGAAGTCTCATTAAAGTCTCATTATGTTTTCAGCAGCTGAAGGTTCAGTAAGTGTGGCCTTGCAGTCTCCGTGCGTGTTGTTTTGGTTTTGCCTATCACCTACCCAAAGAAAACGCTTCTTTAACTCAGCCTTGAGAGCTGAGGAATAAACAAAAAAAAGCATTCTGATTTGGCAGAGGATTAGGCAAGTGAGAATGGCTGCCTTGGACCCCCCACACACACACAAACACGTGTGCACTACGCAAACACACACACACAGTCACACAGTCACACACAAACACAGACACACACACACACACGTGTACACACACACACACGTGTACACCCACACACTCACATGTGTACACACACGTGCACACACACGTGCACACACTCACTTGTACACACACACACACACACACACACCCACTCGGACACACTCACTCTCGGGTAGCCCAGACAACCTCTGGCAGTATTTCCGACCTCCCCTCCCAACGTAATTACTGCTGTGCAGCCTCCCTTTCTTGGGGGACAATGGAGATGTCAGGGGTCCCATCCTTCTCAGGCTTCGCACGGTGCCCACGCCGCCCGCCGGCTATCGGTGTTTGGTAAGAGGTCCGCAGCGACACCCACACACAACGATCCCCCCCCCCCCCCCCCACCCCACCACCATCACCCCACCCCGTTAAGCTCAGTCAGGCTTTCTAGTCAGGCGGCCGGATATGGCTGGGGGAGTCTTTCTTTCCACCAGACGCTTGCGTTGCTACGCTGAGCAGGCAGGAGGATTACTTTAAGATCCACCTTGGTTTAGTCTTCGTGGGTACACACGCCGGCCATGTGTACGGCAGGCCGTGGGCTTTTGACGTCCTGTGGTATTGTGAGGCGTTTCTCACAGGGGGGGGGGGGCCCAACCTCAACCTCAACCTCAACCTCAACCTCAACCTCAAGCCGGTCGGGAGACTTGTTGTCTTCCTCTGTGGGATGTTTTGGAAAGAGATCGGCCTGTGCACAAACCCGACCCGGCCACGCCCAAGGTTTCAACCTTTTGTGCCTTTATGGGCACTTAGGCTGGCTGGCTGGCAGGCTGCCTAACTGGTTGGATTGCTAGTGGGTGGACTGGGTGACTGGGCAGGGTAGAGTGTGGTGCATGTTGTGTTACTGGTGAATGTTGTGTTACTGGCGAATGTTGTGTTACTGGCGAATGTTGTGGTACTGGTGAATGGTGTGTGACTGGTGAATGGTGTGTGACTGGTGTGTTAGTGGTGCATGTTGTGTGAGTGGTGCATGTTGTGTTTGTGGTGCATGTTGTGTGAGTGGTGCATGTTGTGTTTGTGGTGAATGCTGCATGGGGCCGTGGTAAATGCAGATGAGCGGGGAGCTGTTTGAAGTGGTAATGGGCGCCATGGCTCCCCTGTCTTCAGCCTCTCACTCCTGGGATGGATGCCGGGCGAGTCATCGACCCAGAACCCCTGTGTGTAAGGGGTCTGGGGGGGGGGCTGTGGTCTGGGGGTCTTTTTCTGTCTTTCATTTTGTCTTGCTTCGTTCCCTCCTTCCTTCCCACCATCTCTCTTTCATCCCTTTAGTCCTTCATTTCTTCCCTCCTCGTTCCTTGCCTCCTTCCCTCCATCATTCCTTCGTTCCTTTATTCCGTGCCTCCTTCCCTCCTTCATTCCCTGCCTCCTTCCCTCCTGGGTGGTCCTGCAGTCCTGTAGTTAGTGCTAATATCCCCGTCCTCTGTATGTGTGCTGATACCGTCGCCTCGTGTGCCCCTTCTCTCCTCCTCTGCGGTCTGCCTGTTTGTCTGGCTGCTCGACTCCCGTTTGCTCCTCAGGTTCTGCCTGCTGTAGCCTGACGCAGCGGTCTGCTAGCTAGCCGCCGCTGCTCTGGTGCTAGTCTGTACGACGTTGATGGCCTGCCTGTTGTGATTGTATCTAAGTAAAGTGTATCTCAAAACCTTTTGACAATCTTAGGCCCCTTCCCCCTCCCTGAAGAGGCCTTGCCTGTTGCCAGACTGCGGTTGTAAATAAGAGTTTGTTCTTAATGACTTGCCTCGTTGAATAAATCATAGATGAAAAAAAATCATTCATTTGCATTAGTCCAACTACGTTAGTTAGTTAAAGGAGCGGAGAGTTTGGACGGCTTTCTGCTTCCTCTGCAAAGTGTTTCCGTTGTTGTTCTGCCAGCGCCTCGTTCAGCCTCAGAGGAGGAGGCGCGTTAGGGCTGATTCATACTGGATCCATCCTCTGACTACGGAATATCATAAATAATGGCAGGCGGCCCATCGGCAGTCAGCAGGGCCTGCCGCCATCTCCTAAATGTGGACGCCGTCAGGCGAGTGTCCAAGAACAACTCAAAGACGAGAATCCTTTGCCTCTTCTCCAAGCATCTCTTTTGTTTACTCAGCATCCCTGGTTATAAATATTCAAATGACGTGTTAACTTTTAACCCTGACACACAACCCTTGTGTGTGCGTATGCATGCAGTGCGTCACACAGATGCTGTGCTTCTTTTTGTTAGCCACGTGCCGTCCCATGCTACGCGGCACTGAACCACGTTAGAGGTTATTGACCCAACGTTGCATTCCTCACATAACACACACGGCGTCCTAGGCTGGGCGCTGCTCAGCTAGCCTCCAGTCAAACACCTGACAGTCGGGAGGCTAGCTGGGCTAGCTGAGTAGCAGCTAGCCTCTCCTCCAACACCTGACCATCAGGAGGCTAGCTGGGCTAGCTGAGTAGCAGCTAGCCTTCCCTCACCCACCTGACAGTCAGGAGCCTGTCTTGGCTAGCTGCTGCCCGGCTAGCCTCCCCTCACACACCTGGCAGTCAGGAGGCTAGCTGGGCTAGCTGCTGCCCGGCTAGCCTCCACTCACACACCTGGCAGTCAGGAGGCTAGCTGGGCTAGCTGAGTAGCAGCTAGCCTCCACTCACACACCTGACAGTCAGGAGGCTAGCTGGGCTAGCTGCTGCCCGGCTAGCCTTCCCTCACCCACCTGGCAGTCCGCAGGCTAGCTGGGCTAGCTGCTGCCCGGCTAGCCTCCCCTCACACACCTGGCATTCAGGAGGCTAGCTGGGCTAGCCGCACAGTCAGGAGCCTGTCTGGGCTAGCGGCTGCCCTTCTGACGGTGCGTCCTGTTGACTGTCTTGAGTGCTGCGTTGTCTTGAGTGCCACGTTGTCGGAAACCCGTGCATGGTGCCTGTGAGCAGCTGTAGTCAGCACTAGGGAGGGGGGGAGAGAGGCAGATCTATTAGAGGGAGGGGGAGAGAGAGGTCCAGATGTATTAGAAGGGGGGGAGAGAGGCAAAAGTATAAGAGGGCGAGGGAGAGAGAGAGACAGATGTGTTGGAGGGAGGGGGAGAGAGAGAGGGAGAAGGGGGAGAGAGAGAGAGAGCGGGAGGCGGATGTATTGGAGGGAGGGGGAGATAGAGCTGGAGTAGTAATTCAAGATGGCAGGTAAGGTTAGTAGTTCCGATTTTCTTTCATATTTTTTTTCCAATATATTTTGTGTCTGCAAGAATCCTATCAAATATTTTCCGGGCCAAAGCACAAATGTGTGTTCAAATGGGACCAATGAAATTGAAATGCGACGAATGACTTTAAAATGTGACCACCCCTCTTCACACACAGTGGACCGGCTTCTAACTTTTCTGTTCATTTCTGGCGTGGCCGGCTCAGAGTACAATAGAGGTCTGTGGTTATAAATGGATCCTTCACTGGGCTGTTCTGAGCTGGAGCAGGAGCCAAACTAGTTTGAGTAACCGTTGTTACTACTAGTCAAACTACTTAGTGCTGCTCAGCCCCATGACAAGTGTGGGTGTGCGTGTGCGTGTGCGTGTGTGCGTGCGTGTGTGTGTGTGTGTGTGTGTGAGAGACACACGCCCGGGGCGTGTGCAGGGCTTGTCATCTGATGCTCCCCAAGGTTTTACTGCTGCTTACCCTCAGAACAACAGAACCTCCTCCCCATGGGACCTCTGTACCACAAAGACGTCGTCTACACACTCAGAGAGAGACACACACACTGAACTGTAACACACTGGTTCCGTCGTGGAGACCTGTCCCTCCCGGCGCCCGGCGACTCAGAGCCGAGCGCCCGGCCTGGGCCTTTCTGTACTGCTGCTCTCCCCTCCTGGCGGGGGATGATTTCCCAGCAGTCCCCTGACCTGGGCTCATGCATCTTTTAGAGGCGGCCGCTTGTTGTGCTGGTGTCGGATAGCTGCCGCCACCGCCGCTGCCACCGCCGCCGCCGCGCCGCCGCGCTCTGAGGCCTCTTTGTTCGGTCAGAACAAGACGGCTGCAGTCTGCAGACCCCACAGCAGGTCCACCGCTTGGCCGCTGGTCAGAGCTGCGCTCGCTGGTCCCCACCAGTGCTCCCTCCTCCCAGTGTCACCAGTGCTCCCTCCCAGTGTCACCAGTGCTCCCTCCCAGTGTCACCAGTGCTCCCTCCCAGTGTCACCAGTGGTCCCTCCCAGTGTCACCAGTGCTCCCTCCTCCCAGTGTCACCAGTGGTCCCTCCCAGTGTCACCAGTGCTCCCTCCCAGTGTCACCAGTGCTCCCTCCTCCCAGTGTCACCAGTGCTCCCTCACAGTGTCACCAGTGCTCCCTCCTCCCAGTGTCACCAGTGCTCCCTCCCAGTGTCACCACCAGTGCTCCCTCCCAGTGTCACCAGTGCTCCCTCCCAGTGTCACCAGTGCTCCCTCCCAGTGTCACCACCAGTGCTCCCTCCCAGTGTCACCACCAGTGCTCCCTCCCAGTGTCACCAGTGCTCCCTCCCAGTGTCACCAGTGCTCCCTCCCAGTGTCACCAGTGCTCCCTCCTCCCAGTGTCACCAGTGCTCCCTCCCAGTGTCACCACCAGTGCTCCCTCCCAGTGTCACCAGTGCTCCCTCCCAGTGTCACCAGTGCTCCCTCCCAGTGTCACCACCAGTGCTCCCTCCCAGTGTCACCACCAGTGCTCCCTCCCAGTGTCACCACCAGTGCTCCCTCCCAGTGTCACCACCAGTGCTCCCTCCCAGTGTCACCAGTGCTCCCTCCCAGTGTGACCAGTGCTCCCTCTAGGAAGGCTCTGCCCGTGCTCCACAAACATCTGCAGGACATCAAGCCAGCCCAGACCTCTTCACTGTTTGTTTTTGTCTAGGAGCCGCTTGTTTGAACGCTGAAACACTTGAGTTGAACTGTAAATAAATATGCAAATAACAAGACATGCATCACAAACCATGCCTGACGCCGCCCAGCCCATAATATGTTGCGGTGCCAGTATGTTCAGACCGCCTAGGGAGGTCACAGTCAGTGCTTTGTGCAATCGCTCTTTTGGAGCCAATGGTGGACTGAAGGTCATCATGCTCGCTCTTCTTAGGGCCAACGTGCCGAGGTCGCACCACGGCCGCCAGGACAGCCTGGTGCTCAAGTCATCATACCGTTTGTAGGGTCAGCCAGACCCCCACCCAGTGTGTACTAGGAGGCCTTGCTTCTAACATCTGCAAGTACCGCATAGTGTAGCTCAATAGACATGTAATGGACATGCAACAACTATCTTTATAGTTTTCTTTGTATCTGGCCCAGATATCGCACATTTGTAGAGCGAGTAATGTAACCGGTCTTTATGACAGGTGTGCACATAAGTTGATGCTCACAGGCCTCCAAGTCCTTCTCGGGGGGTTTGTGTGTTTGCTCGGACTCTAGTATTTCTGGGGCCAACCTTTTTTCCAGTTGGGTTAAGGCTGTTTTTATTGTTGTTCTGAGAAAAGCATTTTAGCCGAGGTATGAATCACTGAAGCATGCATAATTGATACACACATGAGAATTATGCCATGCTTTTAATAATCTAATTAACGTTAAACAATAAGTCGTTTGTCAAAAGCCGCTAATCATCAATATAATAAAGTAATCAATCCTACCGCCTGCTTCCCCAGTCAGTAAGTGGGTCTGGTCAGGTGTGCTGTCGCCCGCGGCCTCCTTCTTTATAGAAGGAGGACAAAGGTCATGATCGAACCTTCGCCCCTTAATGCCTCGCTATGACGACCACGCTATGCTAACTCCAGCGGGGAGTGGAGGAATGATTAGCCACCTTTTGTACTTTTAGTCTCACCAGGTTTAGGAGGCGGGGGTAGGGGTTAGGGCCTCGGGGTTACCATGGTGACCCTGAGAGCAGGCAGGAGAGAGACAGGGGCGGGCCTCAGAATGGGGGCGGGCCTCAGAATGGGGGCGGGCCTCAGAATGGGGGCGGGCCTCAGGGGGTGGGAGCACAGCGGCTGAGGAAGGAGGAGTCACTTGGTTCTGGAGCCACCTGGTCCGCCCCCATTCCGAGGCCTGCCCCCATTCCGAGGCCCGCCCCCATTCCGAGGCCCGCCCCCTTTCTAAGGCCCGCCCCCATGCTGAAACTGATTCTGTTTAGAGCTGACTGTGCTGTGAAGAACTTTTAGATTCCCAACGCAGCGCACATGGACGGTCGCTGCCGGGAACACGCGGAAGCGTCATCACTGACGAGGCGTCCCGATATCACCTGGGCCGTGAACGCGCCTTTCACCCCCCCCAGGGATCATCCAATGATGACTCCCAAACCAGGCGTGTTCTCCTTTTCCTGTAGAACACATTTTAAGTCATATTAGCAAATTGGACGAAAAAGATCCTTCATTATTCTCTCAAGAAGCCGTGAGACAAACTTTGTTCAAAGACTGAAACGCATTTAAATGAGTTGACTCGGTATGCTATAACTAATGCTAAAACATTTATTGACCCCCTGTGGTTCAGAGACAGTTCCCCCCCTACTGAGTCTTATTATATCATAAGTAGACAAACAGCATATTATTCTGGCACACTGTGGTGGTGAACAGAATCTATGGGGTTTAATTTGGCAGCTCTGATGCAGACGATGAGGCAGCCATGATGGCAGGACTTATTATGGTCTGTGTACTGATCAAGGCCTCATGGGGCCCTACACACGCACGCACGCACGCACGCACGCACGTCGGTGCCCTCCATGGTAACCTCTCTGGTGTGTGGGTTTGTGACTAGTGTGCGCAGAGTTTCACAGTTCAGACGTCCAGGCATCTGGTGTGTGTGTGTGCTGACGAAGATGTGACTGTGTGTTTATCAGGTCACATCGGCCTAGGCTATCTGTTGGTGTCTGAACCGTGAGTCTGTGATGTAGCCTGTTACGCCTACCAGAGTGAGCAGATATTAGGCCCTAGACCGAAAGCTGGAGTGTTTTCCTAACACTAAGAAAGGCATTGTTTAGTTGGAGATAAGGTAGGATATAATAAACATGCAACAAGGACATTAAGGTTTTTTAATATGTGAAAGAACAGATAATAATGATGAATCACGCAGCTGCGGACGACGCTTTTCGCAAATTGCGATGTGCGTCTAACAAAACAACACCTACACTTATTGTGTTTCATATATTTATTCTATCGTAAAGTGTGATTGATTCGTTCAGGAGACATTCAATATCTTTTTGTTTCAGACGCACGGAATAATGATATCCAGTTTGGCAATATTCTTTAATATTTTTTCCGCTTTTCAGCTTCCATCTCAGTGGCTCATTAAGAGCCGTTTTATTTCAGTTTAGTATTGTTTACACGTTGGACAATGTTTTACATGAGGAGTGGACTGCCGAGGTCATTTGGACCCAGGCACTTGACTAATGCAATAAAACTCAAGATGATCTACCTTTACTGTTGATATGTTTGTTATTGACAAGTTTAGTTAAACTCCAATCACACAAATACAACTTGAAGTAGGTTATCAGTTTTCAAATACTTTGTTAGTGTTAGTCAACAGTTTAAGGAACAAGAGAGCCTTGTTCCACTCATTAGCGCTGTCACAACTTTCTCAGGGCAAAGTATTGAAAGATGACAGGATCACAACACACTCGCCCAATCTTTGAGCCACTGCAAGAATTCATACAAAAACCGCAGAACGCCTGGGGAGAACATCAGTGGAACAGAACCACTGTTCCCTACAAAGCATTCCATCGCTCTACGTCGTGCGCGGCTAGCAACCTGACACGTTCGGATTCATATTCTGGCGGGTGTCCGATGTTGAAAAGAAAAGAAAACACACTTGAAGCGTCAGAACTGATCCTTTCATTACCTCAATCGCACCGGTCAGGGGTAATGTTGTCAGCCTCTGGCTCACAACACTACCACCGTCGGAACGATGAAACGAAAGCGGAAGGGGAACCTCCAAAGCACAAACGACACTGAAACGGCCGCGCTATTCTGCTGTGGTACTAGCGCTGCGGTGACCTAGCCTTCTGTCACAGTTAATTGAATGATACCTTCAAAATACATGGCGTGTGTGTGTGTGTGCGTGCGTGTGTGTGTGTGTCACCAATAAATAGCCGTGATTGAAATGCCTGTGAGTCAACCGGCACTCTCTCCTCTCGGCTGTGAGGAAGGAGGCTCCGCAGCCCGCTGGAATTCCTCGGCGAGTGGGGAACTCACTACTCCTCGCCCGGCAGACCTCGCTGTTTTCGGTAGCGGGCGTTCAGCCTCCGAGCGGTGGAATGATTGAGTTGTCACGGCGATTCCCGCCCCTGGCAGGCTTTGGATGCTCTGCGAGGTCTTGTACCGCTTATTGCCCGGCTTTTAAAAGCACTTCCTGCAGCACTGTCCACGGGTAATGGGCAGCATCTGTTGACTCGCTCTCCCTCTCTCTCCTCTCCGGCGCCCCCGGCCGTCTCTCCATCCCTTAGGCTCTCAACTTATCACTTTATCTCTCTGTCTCTCTCTGTCTCTGTCTCTGTCTCTCTGTCTCTCCGTCTGTCTCTGTCTCTCCGTCTGTCTCTGTCTCTGTCTCTGTCTCTGTCTCTGTCTCTCTCTCTCCTCTGTCTCTCCTCTGTCTCCGTCTCTCTCTCTCCGTCTGTCTCCGTCTGTCTCCGTCTGTCTCCGTCTGTCTCTGTCTCTGTCTCTGTCTCTGTCTCTGTCTCTCTCTCTCTCTCCCCCTCTCTCTCTCTCTCTCTCTCCCTCTCTCTGTCTCTATCTCTATCTCTGTCTCTGTCTCTCTGTCTCTCTGTCTCTCTGTCTCTGTCCCTGTCTCTGTCTCTATCTCTGTCTCTCTGTCTCTCTGTCTCTCTGTCTCTCTCTCTCCTCTGTCTCTCTCTCTGTCTCTGTCTCTCTCTGTCTCTGTCTCTCTGTCTCTGTCTCTGTCTCTCTCTCTCTGTCTCTCTGTCTCTGTCTCTCTGTCTCTCTCTGTCTCTCTCTGTCTCTGTCTCTGTCTCTGTCTCTCTCTCTCTGTCTGTCTCTGTCTCTGTCTCTCTGTCTCTCTCTGTCGCTGTCTCTGTCTCTGTCTCTGTCTCTCTCTCTCTCTCTCTGTCTGTCTCTGTCTCTGTCTCTGTCTCTGTCTCTCTCTCTCTGTCTGTCTCTGTCTCTGTCTCTCTCTGTCTCTGTCTCTGTCTCTGTCTCTCTCTCTCTCTCTCTCTCTCTCTGTCTGTCTCTGTCTCTGTCTCTGTCTCTGTCTCTCTCTGTCTCCCATGTCTCTCTCTCTCTGTCTCCTCTGTCTCTCTCTCCTGGCTCCACTACCATCACAGCCTGACCCTATCATCCGGGTTGATCACATAATAATCAACCCCCCCTAATGATTTGGGCCGATCCGGGCAGATGGATGAGTGTGTGTGTTTCTGTGAGCGCAGCTGTTTACAGTAGCCTGGATCCTGGCGCTGGTCTTCGTGTTTAGGTCTGTGTCGTCTGGTTCTCCGATCGACGAGTTCAAGACACACAAAGCGAAGCCCGGCCTCGCTAAGGCGCTCCCAGGTGGCGCTCGCCACCTGGGAGCGCATTTGCGTTCAACATGCAAACGATGAATGCAAACGCACCAAATCCAAACACTGAGGCCCACAACCTCCTCCGCTCTCCTCCAGCCATGATGGCGGGCCTACAGGAGGGTGTTGGACAGTCCCTTCATTGAGTCCCACTGCTCTGCAGACTGGGGGACGGGGGTAGGAGAGTCGAGTGCTTGCTTAGGAAGCTGGACTGGCTAGCTCTGGAGAACTTGATAGTAAAGAAGTACTGTTGTCCCAATGTCTTTGTAATGAATATGTAACAATGCATCAAACTTATATCGCACTTTTCCCAATGCTCAGAGGCTTCACAATAGCAGCTGAATCATACGAATGCAAATAAAAACAAACAAAACAAAACTGTTTCAAGGTTAGAATATGATGATAAATATGATAGTCTTCTCGTTATGCTGGTGCCACTGTGGTGGGGTCGGTTGAACTAGAGCGAGCGTGTGAAGGAATGCATCATGGGATGCCTACAGGCAGGGCGCATCGCGTCAGAGTGCATCGCTGACCTCTGAACAGGGGTCAGGTCGGCATCACTCTCACCTGTATCTCCTTACTTCCTGTACGGCTTTTTGACACGTCACGTCATCAACTGAGAATCTTTGATCTTCTCGAATCTTCTGTCTACAGATGTGCATGGCCTTGATGCAAATGTTGCTGAGCTTCTGTTTTCATGGTTCGGATGTTTGCATTTATCGCCCACTCTTGAGTTCCTTGCTCTTGCTCATGCTCAGGTTTCGAACCAGTGTGCGCATTTGCTGCTATGAATTTATAACTTCCATAAAGTACAGATCCGTCGATGTAACACCAGGTATCAGAACAGTGTTTGAGCTCCGGAGATCTCCAGTGAGAGAGGGCCCTTTGAAAGGCTCCATCTCGTCCAGGAGGGATGAGAGAACTAGGGATGCACCGAATATTCGGCCACCGAACATGTTCGGCCGAAAACGGGCCAAAACATAATGTTTGGTTTCGGCCGAAGGAGTAAAAAGGCCGAACATAATACACCGAACATTTTTATTTATTTATAAAAAAATAAATAATAATAATAATAATTCTTTGCTATAATGTCTGCTGGAATGTTAGAAAACGTTCAGTATTAAATAAATATTTTGTTTCAAATTTGTAATTTATTTTTTTTATAGAAAAGCAAGACAAAAAAGTTTATAATGGACAGGGTTAATTGTTTGATTTATGCAATGGTGAAAAATTAAAGCAAAATGAATGAAAAACATTAAGACGCATTTGGTATTCGGTTTCGGTTTCGGCCAAGAATTGTCATTTCGGTGCATCCCTAGAGAGAACCCCTGAAACAGTTAGTTCTGTCTGTGGGCGCCCAGCAGGACGCCAGCAGGGGAGTCGGCTCTGCAGGGGTTCATAAGAGAGGAGCTGAACCCATAGCCCTGCCAGAGCTCCTGTTCTCTTCAGAACCATTAGAGGAGAACTCACCGCAGAACCATTAGAGAAGAACTCACCGCAGAACCATTAGAGAAGAACTCACCACAGAACCATTAGAGAAGAACTCACCGCAGAACCATTAGAGAAGAACTCACCGCAGAACCATTAGAGAAGAACTCACCGCAGAACCATTAGAGAAGAACTCACCGCAGAACCATTAGAGAAGAACTCACCACAGAACCATTAGAGAAGAACTCACCGCAGAACCATTAGAGAAGAACTCACCACAGAACCATTAGAGAAGAACTCACCGCAGAACCATTAGAGAAGACCTCACCACAGAACCAGCCCCCCCGCAACTGCTCAGTTCTAACCTTGTTCTCTCTCTCTCTCTCTTCTTTCAGAGGAAATCAAAGAGGAATCTGAAAAATTAAGGTGAGTACTTAAGTGTGAGCGCGTGTGTGTGTACGTGTGTGTGTGTGTGTGTGTGTGTGAGCGCAATGAACTTCTTGTTTTTAGTTTTTTCTTAACCCGAGTGGAAACATTGACCGGCCAAGCCATTGTTTTATTTCTAACCCTGAAGTGGTCAGCGGTTCATCTTGGGCCGTGTGTGTGTGTGTGTGTGTGTGTGTGTGTTCTCCTGTTTCTCTTCCTGTTCGGAAGATGTCAAATACAACACTCTGCAGCAAGCCTCTCCTCGGGTTTCTCTCGTATTCTGTACAAGAATGTGTGTGTGTGTGTGTGTGTGTGTGTGTACAGTGTGTGTTGTTTCTTTAGTGTGTCCGTCCTCTTGTGCGTGCAGATTTTACTTTTTGCCTTGCTCCCGTTATCGGCTTCCTTCACTGACCCATGCTGCGTGCTCAACGCGCGTGCGTTCCAACAAACTTGCCCTCCCGTGTCAGACTAAGTGTGGCGTGAGTGCCACTTCTCTCACTTCCTCTGCAGTTGTGTTCCTTTCCTCTCCATCTCTCGCATGCAGTTTCCTTCTCTCCCTACCTCGGCCAGTTAGACTCTCCCTCTATATCTCTTCATCTCTCTCTCTCTCTCTCTCTCTCTCTGTCTCTCTCTACCTCTCTCTCTCTCTCTCTCTCTACCTCTCTCTCTATCTCTCGCTCTATCTCTCCCTCTCTCTTATCATCTCTCTCCTCCATCTCCCCCCTCCCTCTTTACCTCTCTCTTGCCCAGCTCACTGATTGGGTGGTTGTCACAGGAAGCAGATAGTGTTAATCCAATAGGACACGCGGCTCCAAACCCTAATCATGACTCCCCACAGCAACCCTCATAACAGGGTCTTCACTCAATCCTCCTCCAATCAATGGGGCCGCAGTGAGTCCTACTTCCTGTCATGTTGTACGTATTCTATAGTGGTTAACCCCCCCCCCCCCTCCCCCCAGAGCCAGACTGGGGGAGGCTCACCACAGAGCTGTAGGAGGAGGTTTAATCCTCTCTTAAGATCCACTTAGCGTTTACATGATGGAGAACAGAACCAGCTGAGGGGAGGTGGGAGGAGTCAACCACCATCGTGTTGGGAGTCAGGATGTTACCTGGGAGAGACACACACACACACACTGTCACACACACACACACACACTGTCTCTCACACACACTGTCTCTCACACACACAAACACACACACGCACATGCACACACACACACTGTCTCACACACACACACACACACACTGTCACACTCACACACTGTAAAACACGCACACACTGTCTCACACAAACACACACACACACACAAGCTGACACACACACACTGTCACACTCTCTCTCTCTCTCTCTCTCTCTCTCTCTCTCTCTCTCTCTCTCTCTCTCTCTCTCTCTCTCTCTCTCTCTCTCTCTCTCCTCTCTCTCTCTCTCTCTCTCTCTCTCTCTCTCTCTCTCTCTCTCTCTCTCTCTCTCTCTCTCTCTCTCTCTCTCTCTCTCTCCATTAGCAGAGGGACCACACAGTGAGCAAGGCGGGGCAGTGATTGTATTACGTTGTGTTATCTGTCAGTGGGCTCGTCAACACAACATGAATAAACCCAGCTCCCTATTTAGTTACACAGCTCGGCAATCTAAGTGGATTAGACTTTTTAAGATAATCACAACGTGAGGTTTGATATTTTCATGTTTATTGATTCTTCAGTTGGAGTGGCGACCTCCCCTCTGACGTTGCACATCATGAATGTGCTATTTAATATTCACCCTCACCATAAGTAATGCATCCGTCTAATGAAGCCAGTTGAGTTACCTGAGATAGTTTATAGCGTGGATTACGTCAGGTTCACAAGGATAATCAGGAAAACGGGTTCTTGTCATCAGGGGGGAGAGAGAGAGAGAGAGAGACAGCAAGAGAGAGAGAGAGAGAGAGAGAGAGAGAGAGAGAGAGAGAGAGAGAGAGAGAGAGGAGAGAGAGAGAGAGAGAGGAGAGAGAGAGAGAGAGAGAGAGAGAGAGAGAGAGAGAGAGAGAGAGAGAGAGAGAGAGAGAGAGGGGGAGAAAGAGAGAGTGGGCGAGTGAGAGATAAGAGAGAGAGACATTAAACCTGAAGCACTGCTCTGATCCAACGCTCAGCCCCTGTTATCTGAGTGTGTGTGCTGCGTGTGTGTGTGTGCTGTGTGTGTGTGTGTGCTGCTGTGTGTGTGCGCTGCTGGAAGACATCGAGATGATCTCGTCTCCTCTCCCGTCCGTCTAAGTCGTCTCCCTTTGTCCTCTCTGGAATTGACGCTGTTTGTTTCGTGCCTCCTCTGTCTGTCCCTCACCCTCCTCTGTCTGTCCCTCACCCTCCTCTGTCTGTCCCTCACCCTCCTCTGTCTGTCCCTCACCCTCCTCTGTCTGTCCCTCACCCTCCTCTGTCTGTCCCTCACCCTCCTCTGTCTGTCCCTCACCCTCCTCTGTCTGTCCCTCACCCTCCTCTGTCTGTCCCTCACCCTCCTCTGTCTGTCCCTCACCCTCCTCTGTCTGTCCCTCACCCTCCTCTGTCTGTCCCTCACCCTCCCTTTGAGCCCATTCGTTATTTTCCGCTCTTTCTCTTTCTGTGTGTGTGTGTGTGCGCGCGTGTGTATGTGTGTGTGCTGTGTCGGGTCATTCACATTTCTTTTAAAGAGCGCTGGACTCCTCCTCTGTTTCATCGACCTGGTATAGGGAGACATAAACAAGACTGGCCCTCCCTCCCTTATTATTTTTCTCCTCATCCTCTCTTCAGCCTTGCTATACTAGCTAAGCAGTCCTATTACCTCTGTCTGTCTGTCTGTCTGTCTGTCTGTCTGTCTGTCTGTCTGTCTGTCTGTCTGTTCTCTTTCCATCTCTCTCCCGCCTCAGCTTGTTTTGCAGGCAGAGTTTGAAACGATTCTAGACCAGCTTAATGGATAACCGAACCAGCCCCAAGTCTTACCTTGGTTTGCATTGGATGACTCTCTCTCTCTCTCTCTCTCTCTCTCTCTGTCTCTCTGTCTCTCTGTCTGTCTCTCTCTCTCTCTCTGTGTTCAACACTTCACTTCCTATGGGCTCATATGGCTGCTCCCCGGCCACGCGCTGATTAAGTGGTATCATGACACCCGGCCTCTGCTGATTGGGCCAGAACTGAGGAGGCGGGCCCAGGCTGAATGAGTAACGCCTGAAAGCTTTCATTAAAGGCGGAGTCAGGGTGCCCGAGGCTCCTATAAGGAGACCTGGAAAGCACACCGACATCTTATGTTCGATAGGAGAACCCGTTGTACTTCAGGACCTCTGCTCAGACCAGGGCTAACTGGTGCTAAACCAGTAGTACCAGTTCCTACTCCACTAGAGGAGAAGGAAGACCCTTTGAGTGATAAACACGCACTAAGGTGCACACACTCTTGCTGTGTGGAGTATTGATCCGATATCAATAGTGCACGATGACGCAGGCTATTATGTTATTCATGTACGAGTATTGCTTTGTTGTGATTATCCTCGCCTGCGTTAGAGCAGGACGATGCGTTTTTCCTATGAGTTATTAATAGTATAGAGAAGGCCAACGGTTATTTATTATTTGATGTAGGGACTATGAATGTGTGGGAGCTGCATCATCATCATCAGCATCATCATCATCATTCCTCAGCGCTTCCCCCAGGGAATGTCTTGGTCAAGGTGGTCGAGGAGCTTTATGGCACTATCGTTGTGAACAGTATTACCAATGCATTTTTTGATTTTTATTCTTTGTACCTGATGGAAGTATGTTTCCTTACCTTACGATAGGTTTGTACTTTGTTAATGCATAATAAGGAAAAAATAAATAATAAGGAAAAATATAAAAAATATTATGTATCCACATATTGGTCATTTTTTATATATATATTTTTTATATATATATTTTTTAAACATTTGTGGTCAAGGCAGGGCCCTATTGTTAAGGCGTCCGCCATAACCATACAGTGCTGGGAGAAACACTGTTCCTCATGGTTGACCGTTAGTTACCCCTGAAAATTGTAGTTTCAATATGTGTTCATGTCATCGTGCGGCACACTCACAAACACACGCGCATCTGCGTGGAGGCCGGCCTCCCAGTGCCTCCCAGTGTCTCCCAGTGCCTCCCAGTGTCTCCCAGTGTCAGGCTGATTGTTGGTTTCCCACGCTGCCTCGTTTCTGTCCGACAGACGTGTGATTACTGTGTGTTTATCATCCTCTCCCAGAGGCCCTCTCCTCTCTCTCTCTGTGTCTCTGTCTCTCTCTCACTCCGGCTCTCTCTGACTCTCTGACTCTCCCTCTAATTTATTTTCTTTCTTTCTGTATTCCTCTCTGCACTGTATGCGGCACTTATCTTTCTGTGTGTGTCTCTCTCTCCTCCTCTCACACCCTCTCTCCCTCTCTAACCCCCCTCCCTCTCTCTCTAACCCCCTCTCTCACTCTAACATCCTCTCTCCCTCTCCAACTCCCTCTCTCTCTAACCCCCCTCTCTCCCTCTCTAACCTCCTCTCTCCCTCTCCAACTCCCTCTCTCTCTAACCCCCCTCTCTCCCTCTCTAACCTCCTCTCTCCCTCTCCAACTCCCTCTCTCTCTCTCCCTCTCTTACGCCCTCTCTCCCTCTGCCTCCCCCTCTCTCCCTCTCTAACGTGCGCTCTCCCTCTGTCTCCCCCCCAGCCCCCCCCCAGGAGACGGTAAATCGGGCTCCAGCACCCTCCCGCCAATCAAGTCAAAGACCAACTTCATCGAGGCTGACAAGTACTTCCTGCCGTTTGAGTTGGCCTGTCAGTCGAAATGTCCCCGCATCGTCATCACCTCCCTGGACTGCCTGCAGGTCAGTGGCGGCCGCCCTCCGTCTGACGGGACTCCGCCCACAAGGGGAGACCGTGTGTGTTGTAAACAAGGCGGTTGTCACTTCCTGTTGGGGGGGGGGGGGGGGGGGGGGCAGTGATGTGAGGAAAAGCGTGAATGACGGCCATCTTTTTTTCAGAAACATGTATTTGTCACACGACATTGATTAGATCCATCAGCAGATCAATAATATGGAAGGATTTATTGAAAGTGTCAAATTAATCGTCTAAATCTTTTAGCCGACAGGGAGCCCTCTTTGAGGATTATTTTTCATTGTACCATGTCTCTCTTTTCTCTCCGTTGTGATCGTGTCGTGTGTGTGTGTGTGTACGTGTGTGTGTGTGTGTGTGTGTGTGTGTGTGGATACATGTGTGTGTTCGCGTGTGTCCGTGTGACTGCGCTCCGCCTCAGAAACTGATCGCCTATGGGCACCTGACGGGCAGCGCCCCGGACAGCACGGCCCCGGGCAAGAAGCTGATCGACCGGATCATAGAGACCATCTGCGCCTGCTTCCAGGGGCCCCAGACGGACGAGGGCATCCAGCTACAGATCATCAAGGTGGGCCGGGCCCCTGGTGCTCGCTGGCCCCCTGCCCTCTCTGTCGCTCCCGCTCTCTGTCTCCGGCTCCGTCTCTTAGGGCTGGGCGACATACCGCTAGTAAAATGATACCGGGATATTTTTTTAAAAGGAGATATGTAGTTGAGATGATATCGCCATGCCGGTATATTATGTTTTATTTTGATGTTGCCTTGCGAGCACTATTTTATAAGGCATCTGTCTCTCTTGCTCGCTCTCTCTCTCGCTCTCTGTCTCTGTCTCTCTCTTTCACTCACTCTCTGCCTTCATCTGTTTGTACCCTCTCTCTCTCTCGCACGCTCTCACTCTTGCAATCTCGCTCTTGAGCTCTCTCTCTGTCTCTCTATCTCTCTCTGTCTCTCTATCTCTCTCTGTCTCTCTCTCTCTGTCTCGCTCTCTCTCACTCTCTCACTCTCTCTTTCTGTCTCTCTCTCTCTGTCTCTCTCTCTCTCTCTCTGGCTCTCTCTCTCTCTCTCTCTCTCTCTCTCTCTCTCTCTGTCTCTGTCTCTGTCTCTGTCTCTGTCTCTGTCTCTGTCTCTGTCTCTGTCTCTCTCTCTCTCTCTCTCTCTCTCTCTCTCTCTCTCTCTCTCTCTGCCTCACTCTGTCTATATCCTCTCTGTCTCCCTTATGACTGTCTGTCTGTCTCTCTCTGCCTCCATCTGACTGTTCCCTGTCTCTCTCTCTTGGTGTCTGTCTCTCTTCTGACTCCATCACTCTGACTCCCTTTGTGTGTATCTGTCTGCTTGTCTCCATCTGTCTGTGCCCTCTCTCTCTTAGTGTCTGTCTCTCCCTGTGTCCCTATCTATGCTTGTCTCTCTCCCAGTCTCAACGTGTATCGCTGTGTGTGTATCGCTGTGTGTGTCTCGCATCTTTGTGTGAAACACTTCTCGCTCGATTCTCGCTCTCTCATCCTCCTCGCTCTCTCATATACTAGGAATGTAAACAATAAAGAGTTGGGAGTGTTTGCTGACAGTATTGTGTGTTATTCCCATGGTTACGATACGATAACGAGCAGAAGTCGAGGGCGGTCGAAAGCTTTCAGGTGCAGGGCTGTCAGAGTGCGTCGAGGGTGAAGTGGGTCCCCACGTGATGTCGACGACACACTCCTTCCCCGTCAGGCATTGGTTTTAAATTAATTTAATCTCGGTACATCACCCATGAGGTTCTCCATCGGCCGCCGGAACGTTCCATCGGACCAGGACTCAAGCCTGACTGTTTCTCAGGAGGACGGGGTTGGCGTCGGTGGTCCTTGGCAGACAAATCACAGCAAGACATTGTCATGGCAACCTAAGCTAACTTGGCCCCCGCCCTCAACTGCCCTTCTTTGCTCTCTTCCTCCCTCTCCTCCTCCCCTCTCCTCCTCCCCTCTCCTCCTCCCCCCTCCTCCTCCCCCCTCCTCCTCCCCTCTCCTCCTCCCCTCTCCTCCTCCCCTCTTCCTCCCTCTCCTCCTCCCCTCTCCTCCTCCCTCTCCTCCTCCCCCCCCTCTCCTCCTCCCCTCTCCTCCTCCCCCCTCCTCCCCTCTCCTCCTCCCCTCTCCTCCTCCCCCCTCCTCCTCCCCCCATCCTCCTCCCCTCTCCTCCTCCCCTCTCCTCCTCCCCCCCTCCTCCTCCCCGCTCCTCCTCCCCTCTCCTCCCCTCTCCTCCTCCCTCTCCTCCTCCCCTCTCCTCCTCTCCTCCTCCCCCCCTCCTCCTCCCCCCTCCTCCTCCCCCCCTCCTCCTCCCCTCTCCTCCTCCCCTCTCCTCCTCCTCCCCCCTCCTCCTCCCCTCTCTTCCTCCCTCTCCTCCTCCCCTCTCCTCCTCCCCTCTCCTCCTCCCCCCTCCTCCTCCCCTCTCCTCCTCCCCCCCTCCTCCTCCCCTCTCCTCCTCCCCTCTCCTCCTCCCCTCTCCTCCCCCCTCCTCCCCTCTCCTCCTCCCCTCTCCTCCTCCCCTCTCCTCCTCCCTCTCCTCCTCCCCTCTCCTCCTCCCCTCTCCTCCTCCCCTCTCCTCCTCCCCCCTCCTCCCCTCTCCTCCCCTCTCCTCCTCCCCTCTCCTCCCCCCCCCCTCCTCCCTCTCCTCCTCCCCCCTCCTCCCCCCTCCTCCCCTCCAGGCTCTGTTGACGGCGGTGACTTCGCAGCACATCGAGATCCACGAGGGCACGGTGCTGCAGGCGGTGCGCACCTGCTACAACATCTACCTGGCCAGCAAGAACCTCATCAACCAGACCACGGCCAAGGCCACGCTCACCCAGATGCTCAACGTCATCTTCGCCCGCATGGAGAACCAGGCAGTAGGTCCTCCTCCTCCTCCTCCTCCTCCTCCCTCTCCTCCTCCTCCTCCTCCTCCTCCCTCTCCTCCTCCTCCTCCATCCTCCCTCCTCCTCCTCCTCCTCCTCCCGGTTCCCTGAGCACATCGTTCTGTCCTGTGCATACATCTGTTTATGGTCGCAGACACTCATGCCCTCGTACGCTCTCACTCACTCACTCTCTCTCACACGCTCGGACACACGCACCCCCTCACTCCCTCATCCTCTCACTCACACGCACGCACGCACACGCACGCACGCACGTGCCGGTCCAGTGCTGGTGAGCAGACGCACGGTGTGTGTGGCCCAAGGTAGGAGCCCTGAGATCCACCCTTGTGTTCCCCTCCTTGTTGTCGTTGATCCATAGTCCGTGTGCTCCCCATCAGACCGTGACTGTGTGTCGTGTTGTAGTTGAACGTCTAGTCACTAAGAGCGCACTGCTGTATGTGGATGTACTGTTGTTTGCGTGTGTCTGTCGCCTGCCTTGTTCTGGAAAGATGTCAAGTAAGTCATGTTTTGTGTTTTTGTCCAGAAGTGCAACTAAAGTCGCTGCCTTTTGAGATAAAAGAAAACGAACCCAAAAACAAAGCTTGCTCTAACGCCATCTTTTTCTTTTTGATTGACACTTCCTCTCCCCCTCCTCCTCCTCCTCCTCCTCCTCCTCACCTTGCCTCCTCCTTCCCTCCCTCTCGCCCCCTTGGACACGTAGCTTACAAATCACAAGCTCTCATGGTCTCTGGCCTTCAGAAAGAGGGACCGCCAGGTAATGCGTGCAGGACTGCCCTGACTTGCCTGATCTGAACTTCCACACTTCACGACTCCTCTCGTGTGTGTCTGCGTGTGTGTGTGTGTGTGTGTGTGTGTGTGTGTGTGTGTGTGTGTGTGTGTTCCTGTGTGCGTTGTGCTTCCTCCACCCACTGACCCCCCCCCCCCCCCCCCCCATCCCGCTCTCCTCCTCTCGGGGGGGTGGGGGGGGTGGAGGGGCTCTGCAGTGCCGTGTCAATGCGTGTCGTGTGTTCTGCACATCTTTGGTTTTCTGTTTACCAGCAACCACGAGACCCCCTCCCCCTCCCCCCCCCTACCCACTGTCCTGGCTTCCACTTCCATGTTTCCGTTGCGCTGACACTGCAGGTGTGGGACTGGACCTGCTTTCTGTTGCAGGGCCAGATGTGGCACCTCGCTTTAATGTGTATCGCTAAGTTTTGCTTTCGATTCCACGTCCTCCTCGAGGGCAGGGGGGGGCGGGGGGGGGCGGGGGGGGGGCTAGAGATGGAGACAGAGACAGATGGGCTAATGGCTGTAGTGTGTGGTGCCTGCTAGGCAGCTTAGTACACCTTTTAATGTGTGTAAATATCGTCTCCTGGGCCCGCCTGCACATAGTAGAAATAAACGATAAACACACCGAGATGAGTCTCTCTCTCTTCGCTTCTCTCTACCTTCTCTCCACAACCTCCCCATCCTCTCTCATCCCCTTTCTTTCTGTCTGTCTCTGTCTCTCTCTCCGTCTGTCTGACTGTCTGTCTCTGTCTCTCTCTCCGTCTGTCTGACTGTCAGTCTGTCTGTCTCTGTTTCTCTCTCTCTCTCTCTCTGTTCTCTTCCTCCCTATCTCTTTCTGTGTTCTCTTCCTCTGTCTCTCTCTCTCTCTCCATCTGTCTGTCTGTCTGTCTGTCTGTCTGTCTGTCTGTCTGTCTGTCTCTCTCTCCGTCTCTCCGTCTGTCTGTCTGTCTGTTTTTCTGTCTGTTTCTCTCTCTCTCTGTGTTCTCTTCCTCTCTCCATCTCTCTCTCTGTCCTCTCTCTCAGCTCTATGCCATTTAAGGGATGAGCTTATTCAGTTTCCACAGACACCTCTGTCCCCTCCAGCTAAGGTGTATTTGTCCGGGCCCTTTATTCCATCCTAATCGTGGCCTCAGAATGCGCTTCCATTGAATTAACTTGTTTATGTCGGAATCCTTTTGGGCAGACTTCAGCGGCTCATTCAATTGGCCAGAGGAATCTATTAGTATGTTTTTTCTTTGTTTGTTTTTAGTTTTTTTGATTGATGTAATTCGTTTGGTATTTCGGGTAGCATATAATCACCAATTGATTATTTTCCTGGATAGAGCGAATACGGATATATATTTTTAAAGGCGTGTTATTATGCCACCAGGGGTGGGTGTAATTAGCCATTACTAGCCGTTTAAAAATCAGATGATGGACAGATAAGCACCATTTGCTACAGTGAACTCGGTAGGCTGGTGGACACGCCCACTTGTGAAGTCACTAAAACACTGGAAGAAGCAGATTTTCAAACAGCTTGTAATAGCTAATCACACTCAAACCTGTTGGCATAATATCACGCCTTTTAATGTAATGCTCTTGAAATATTAATCATAGGACTTTAAATTCAGTATTTTCCCCTCACCCAGAAGTTGAAGGGAGATAAGCTAGCTCTTCTGAGGCATCACATGGACCATTGAATGATCTGTTTTGGATTCTCGATCAGAGATGTAAATATAGTATAGATCTGTATTAGTATTCTAAACTCCGGCAATCTTTCGCCATCGTTTTGTAACTGTGCCACATCTTTATTTTATTTCTTACTTTCGTCTTCGCCTCACTTCTTCTTCTTCAGTTGAACTCTTTTCCCCCTTGAGTCGTTTTTTTGTACCCTTCTTAAGTTTCCTTTTTTAATGCAATCATTTGTGACCAAAGCGCCCTTTCACTGGAGACGCATGGCGGGCTGCCCTGTGTCGGTCGGCCGCCCCTCCCTCCCTCCCTCCTTCCCTCCCTCCCTCCCTCCCCCTCTGCTTGCTCTTATTCTTTGCCCTCCATTTTGTGAGTTCCGTCGTCTTGGCGATTGTCCTTCAGAGGAATGGCTAAACGCAAACCAATAGCACGCTCCGACGGGCAAGAGTTAAACACCATCAACACATCTCTACATCGTGGAATTACCCCCCCCCCCCCTCCCTCCCGGTCTCCTGCGCATGTTTTTAATATTGCTCGCCAAGTTCTGCTCATCAACCACCAACTGAAACACACAAAAGCAGCAAACAGCAGAGGGGCCCACAACACACAAAACACGGAGACAACCAGGATACACAACCGTGTTGGACATGCTGTATGAGCTGTTATCGCACACACAGCAAACCAACAACCACCGCGCACACACACACACACACACACACACACACACACACACACACACACACACACACACACACACACACACACACACACACACACACACACACACACACACACAGATATACACATTCAGATATACACATTTCACACACTAAAACTGTTCACACAATGTCCAACGACTGTTGTGTTGGGCTCTGTGGTCACAAATCAAGATGGAGGCTGAACCAGAGGGCGGGCCCCCAGCCGGCGGTCACTTCCTGTCGGACATCTGGCCGCGGTGGGCTGCGGCTCTGGGGTCCGGTCAGGGGCCCTCCATCTTGATAGGCTCTTCTGTTGGGACCTAATTGATTTATGATGCTCTAATGTGTTTTTCTTTGTGTGTGTGTGTGTGTGCGTGTGTGTGTGTGTGTTTGTGTGTGTGTGTGCGTGTTGTATCGTGTGTGCGTGATGCTGTGTTGTATTTTCTGTGCGTGCATGGATGTATGTCTGTGTGTGTGTGTGTGTGTGTGTGTGCGTGCGTGTGTCGGCGTGTGTGTGTGTGTGTGTGTGTGTGTGTGTGTGTGTGTGTGTGTGTGTGTGTGTGTGTGTGTGTGTGTGTGTGTGTGTGTGTGTGTGTGTGTGTGTGTGTGTGTGTGTGTGTGTAGCTGCAGGAGGCTAAGCAGATGGAGCGTGAGCGGCACCGGCAGCAGTCCCCGGCCACGCCCCACAAAGATGCCGCCTCCCCCCAGCTCCAGGGCCCCGCCCACCTCCAGTCCAGAGGCCCCGCCCAGGAGCCCAACGGGCCCTCCACACCCCCCTCCACGCAGTCCACCCCGGGAGCCACGCCCACCGCCACCACCCCCTCCACCCCCGTCAACAGCGGCCTGGAGGGCGGGGCCCCCGAGGGGCGGGGCCCCGGGGCCTACGAGAGCCCCCACCCCGAGAACGGCTCAGAGTTCTGCGTGGCCGAGAACGAGCAGACGGAGGCGGACCAGGCCACTGCCGCCGCCACCGCCGCCGCTGCCACCGCCGCCGCCACCCAGAGTAAGAGGACGTTCCCCGGTGTAACACGCTGTCCCCGTGGTAACAGGCTGTCCCCGTGGTAACACGCTGTCCCCGTGGTAACACGCTGTCCCCGTGGTAACAGGCTGTCCCCGTGGTAACACGCTGTCCCCGTGGCAACACGCTGTCCCCGTGGTAACACGCTGTCCCCGTGGCAACACGCTGTCCCCGTGGCAACACGCTGTCCCCGTGGTAACACGCTGTCCCCGTGGCAACACGCTGTCCCCGTGGTAACACGCTGTCCCCGTGGTAACACGCTGTCCCCGTGGTAACAGGCTGTCCCCGTGGTAACAGGCTGTCCCCGTGGTAACAGGCTGTCCCCGTGGTAACAGGCTGTCCCCGTGGTAACAGGCTGTCCCCGTGGTAACAGGCTGTCCCCGTGGTAACAGGCTGTCCCCGTGGTAACAGGCTGTCCCCGTGGTAACACGCTGTCCCTGTGGTAACAGGCTGTCCCCTTGGTCACAGGCTGTCCCCGTGGTAACAGGCTGTCCCCTTGGTCCCAGGCTGTCCCCGTGGTAACAGGCTGTCCCTGATTTAACACGCTGGTTTCCTATGGTTGACTCCCGTTGTGCATGTGAAGGTATAGAGCTGTTTGAACCGGCTGTGTTTCTGGGCGTATACTGTCCTGCGTCCTGCGTTCCGTTTCCACCGCCCATGTTGGTACCGTCACCGCGGCAGGCCCGGCTGTTTGCGGCTCGCTCTTGATTTCCCCAGGCGTCAATGTGTGTGATTTGTGGGGGATGTGTCGGTGACGGAGCTGATGTTCCCCTCCACCCTCCAGACGCCGTGGCGGAGCAGCGGGTGGGGGAGGGGGAGGAGGGGGAGGACCGCGAGTCCCCCAACTACGAGGAGAAGGCCCAGGAAATCGTGCAGAGCGTCCTTCAGGAGGTGGTCAACACGGTCGCCGGAGGTGAGCCCGCCCCCACGTCCTCATTGGCTATTTTGTGCCTAACCCTTTCCCTGACCCTAATAATTTAAATGAATGACTGGAAAGTGGGTTGAGATAGTGAAATTCATAATGTACTTTAGAGTAGGACTACAGATTGGAATCAAACCTGGGCCACCACAATGCGCCTGGCCCTCATGATTAGCCCTCTGTTAAGCGACTGTGTTCGATACCATTTGTTATCGTCTGGGTCCGTGCCTTGGGTCCCTCTTCCCTCCCTGAACACACTCCTCCACACTGTCCACCCTGTTCCCCCCTGGTTTGTTTACGCTCTCAGACACCTTTAACACCTGGGGCCGTGGTGTTACATGAGAAAGCAGGCGGGGGGGGGGGTCAGAGCGCCTTGAGCTACCGTTCGGTACAAAGGGAAGGGGAGAGGACGACCTGTCCCCTCGCTGCTCGTGGAGAGGTGTTTGGTGAGGCTCTCTCGGATGGCTGCAGAGTCTGACGGTAATCCTACTGAGGCATGAAGTCGCTCGGAAAAACAGGGTGTCAGGTGACCCGTCTCCATGGCAGATAACGATCGCTCGGAGCGACTGCGCTGAGGAACCTGTTACAAACAGTCCTATGTCTTCATTCATACATGCCTATATCTTCAGCCATGCATACTGTACCTATGGTTTACATACATGCCTATATCTCCAGAGATACAAGCAGTACCTATAGCTTAGATACATGCCTATATCTTCATCTATCCATGCTGTACCTATGGCGTACGTAGATACATGCCTATGTCTTCATCTAGCCCATACCGTACCTATGGCGTAGATACATGCCTATATCTTCATCTATCCATACTGTGCCTATAGCTTAGAAACACCCCTATATCTTCATCCACACACGCTTTACCTATAGCTTATCTACATGCCTATATCTCCAGAGATAAAAGCAGTACCTATGGCCTAGATACATTCCTATATCTTCATCCATCCATACTGTACCTATGGCATAGATACATGCCTACAGTATATCCTCATCCACACATGCTCTACCCATAGCCTAGATACATGCCTATATCTCCACAGATAGATACTCATATCTGAAGGAGCTTTTGTTCGAGGACCTTTCCGTGTCGTGGGCTCCCTCGACAGGATTCTAACAGCATTTAGTTATTTGGTTTGTAAAACTAGCGTTCATAGGTTGAAAGTGAGACGGCGATTAAGATTAAAAGTTAAGAACAATCGGCTCAACTGACCGTCTCTCCTCCTGCCTCCACAGGGAACTGCCTGGACCCCGCCCACCTCTGCTCGGACGCCAAGGAGTCGGGCGGCGAGGGCGGGGGCGAGGCCGGGGCCGTCGGCGTGGCGGCCGTCGACGCGGTGGCGGCGGGCGAGTCGGAGGCGTGCGGCGAGGGGTCGGCGGAGGTCACCCAGAGCTCGCTGGAGGACGAGAGCGTGCTGGGCAGCAGCGACAGCGAGCACGCCCACGTCAACGGCATCCCCGGCACGCCCATCAGCGCCAGCTTCACGCCGTCGCTGCCCGACGACCGGCTCTCCGTCTCCTCCACCGACACTCAGGTGAGCCGGGGAGGGGTTGCCGTGGCGACGGGTACCACAGGCTCCAGGGTCGCCTGTGTGTGTGTGTAGACGTAGATCTATGGATGGAGACATGAAGCAGGAACATCACAAAATAAATATACCAGAACTAGGATGTGCCACTGTCGGATGAAATGTAACACGTCAGTGGTTCCCCAAAAGGATATTATAAAAATGTATGAAACTGGTACATCATATAAATAAGTAAATAGTAATTACTACTATTAAATATAAATAAGGTGGTATTTATTATAAGTATGGGAGCGCCCTTATGAAAGCGATTCCATGCCAGCCCGAGGTTTAATAATAAATGTCACACTTCTCTTGGCAGCCAAAGACACAAGTCCATGTTTCCAGCCCTCCTCAGCGGGTTTCTCAGCTCAGAACAAGTCCCTCACTCCGTGTTCCCCGTAGTTTCCTCCTCGTTGTTTACATCGGGCGCTGCCGCAGTGACAGGGGGGCTGTAGGTTGGTGACGGCCGTCTCTCTCCTCACCGTCCGCTCGGGCGTTCCCTCCTCCTCCCGTAGGAATCGGGGACCGCTCCGGGCCAGCCCCCCGGCGCCAAGTTCTCCCACATCCTCCAGAAGGACGCCTTCCTGGTGTTCCGTTCGCTGTGCAAGCTCTCCATGAAGCCCCTGACCGACGGACCCCCCGACCCCAAGTAAGTAGGGCTTCTCCGATACCGATACCAATATCGGTATCGGTAGCGATACCAATATCGGTATCGGTATCTTTAGCGATACCAGTATCGGTAGCGATACTAGTATCGGTACAGATACCAGTATCGGTATCGATACTATTCTATGAGCGGATCCGATACATCACGTGACCAGCTCATTGATACACAGGCAAAGGACGTCACAAACAGGTGCGGTTTTCTGCTGCATTCGTTAACGGTCAGAGGCGGAAAGTCGGAATGGCAAACTCAATCTACACATGGATGCTTAACAAGAATACAAATGTATTATTATAATTATGGATTCTAAATGTAAATGATCTAGTCCTGAAAAAATAAAATTGGCAGTAAGTGAACCGACTAACATTGCTGTCATCGTAAGAGGAGCCTTCGATAAGAAAAAAGTGCTAATCGTAGTTGCAACGCTAGATGCTGTATCGGTATGTAGTCGGTATCCGACGATACTCAAGGTCAGGAATCGGTATCGGGAAGGAAATAATGGGATCAGATTGTCTCTACAAGTAAGAGACTGGCCCCTCTCCCCGGGTCTCCTGGGTCCTTCTCTCCTGAACCCTTGGTGGATTTTCTTTTACAAATCGCTCTTCTCTGTGAGTCAGGTCTCTGTTGACGTGTGGTGGGTCTGTTATCGTGAATAAAACAGCACGGGTGTTTATTCACGAGGTTGTGGTTTGGCTGTAGGGGTGGGAGGGTAGCAGACTGAGTTGTTGTTGTTGGAAATATTCAGTTTGAAGTCCTGCGTATTGCAACACACCGTTGCATGTTTCAAATATATGTGATTGTGATTATAAATATAACGGCATAACTCGGTTATCTTATTAATTTCTCGACATATTACTGATGTTATGACCTTATCAGTGGAATCTAGTCCGTCATGATCTGCCTCGGGATCGCAGTTTTGGCAACTTAAACAAACACTTCTGCAATAGACACAAGCTGGAAGAGCCTAACTCTATTAATAGTGAGTAAAAAAAAAAAAAAAAAAAGAGTCCAAGATGAAGCATCACTCTGGTTTTTCCGAGGATCTTCATCACATCCTGGTCTGGTAGAGCAGAGTTCTCCTCCTCCCCCCATGGTGTCAGTTCCTGCTAACTCGCATCAGGATAATCAGGGTTGACTCTGCGTGGTTCTCATGCTAACGGCGGATGGCGCAGAGAAGTTAACCAGCCTGCGTTCGGATCTGTTTCCCCGGCGTAACTCAATCCACCCCAGGGCTCTGTGAAGGGTGCTTATCAGTTCTGCATGAAGGCAAAGCCAGCCTCCCGTTAATCTCATTCATGTGATACATTTACGTAACCGTGTATGGATATCAAAAACATTTTCTTAAACTTAAACCCAAATTTATATGCAAGAGTATAATTTATTCAAGCAATGAATTTTCTTCCAGGGATGACTCAGACACAACACGATAAAAGTCAAGGCCCAGAATACAGAAAGGGGTAGTTGGTTTAGTTGTTGTAGCATCCACCTGCGGGCTGTTTGGTCGGCATGGAAACAGGAAGTCCTTGTTGTTGAGTCACTGTGCTGCTCGCTGATGTACTGTCAGTCTGGTGGTTTGTGGTGAAACAGTCTGAAGGTCCTTGTTCCGGGATCATCTTATCAGGTTCATTATGGTATGCAAAACTCCTGTGATTTGTTCCAAGAGGTTGGACTGCAGGCGCACACACACACACACACACACACACACACACACACACACACACACACACACACACACACACACACACACACACACACACACACACACACACACACACACACACACACACACACACACACAGGCATCCATAAACACACACAGTGTACTCCTTAATTCTCATCCCATTCCAATCAATCGCGTCCTAATCACAAGAATAATAACTCCTAATCAGCCGCGCCCTGCAATCGTCCAAAACAATCGTGATAACTAAGATGACCTCGTCTCCTCCCCCGTCTCCCCCATCCCTCCCCCGTCCCTCCCCCATCCCTCCCCCAGGTCTCACGAGCTGCGCTCCAAGGTGCTGTCCCTGCAGCTGCTGCTGTCCATCCTGCAGAACGCTGGGCCCGTCTTCAAGACCAACGAGATGTTCATCAACGCCATCAAGCAGTACCTGTGCGTGGCGCTCTCCAAGAACGGCGTGTCCTCGGTGCCCGAGGTCTTCGAGCTGTCGCTGTCCATCTTCCTCACGCTGCTGTCCCACTTCAAGACCCACCTCAAGATGCAGATCGAGGTGGGGGCCCTGGAACACCCGTCTCCCCCGGGGACAAAAAAAACCTCTCGCTTTGTTTTTCGTCAACGTGTTTGGGGAAAGCTCTGGTTTGCACACGTATCAAAGGGTTGATACCTCTCTCTGGTATCAACCCTTTAAACCGGTTAAAGGGTTGATATTAGCGTGAGTTAGGGCTTTGACTTTTGCCCAAAAATCATCTTCGAAGTTCGTTTGTTTATTAATATTAATATTCAAATATTTATTAATAATATTTTGACCATTAAATGCCTTCAGTAAGACCTGGATTGGGCTTCGCGAGGTTTGTTCACCGGCGTTGCTATGGTTACCGGTCCTGCGTGTCCCAACGGTTTATAAGGTTTCTAATAAATCGCGGTCTAATCAATACTTCAGTCGCTGCCTCTTCCGTGGTCAATATTATGAATAGACTGCGTCGGGTTCTCCGACGTCTCTCCCTCTTGGCCTTCCCATAACAGGTTCGAATATTATGGGCTGCCTAATATTCGTTCGAATTTTTAATTTTTTTTTGATATTCGACTTATATTCAAATAACAAAGCTGGAGTCAAAGCCCTACTGTGCGTGTGATTAGCTATTCTGAGCAGTTTGAAAATCAGTGTTTTGGATCAGTCTACCAGCCTACCCAGTGGACCGTAGCTAATGTTGCTGATCTACACATCATCAACTCGGTGGAAACACACCCACTTGTGATGTCACTAAGGCACATGGAAGTCTTGTAATGGCTAATCCCACTCACGCCTGGTGGTATAGTATCACCCCTTAAAGGGGAACAAGAAAACTAGAAAAGGTCCGGCAATTCGCCAATAAGTGATCCGATCTCCAGGGGGAGGGAGGAGTAGGGGGTTCGGGGAGAGGTGTCAACGGCAAGCAGTACAGTTAAAGTCGCGTGCCAAACACTGAATAGAAAAGCTACCATTTTGTCACAACATTTAACCGGACGATTCCTCCGTCCAGGTGTTCTTCAAGGAGATCTTCCTCTACATCCTGGAGACCTCCACCAGCTCCTACGACCACAAGTGGATGGTCATCCAGACGCTGACCAGGATCTGCGCAGGTACAACCACGCTTACGTCATTTATCCAAAGAGACTTCCAATAAGTACGTTTGTCAGAAGAATGAAAAAAACTAAATATCGCTGTTGGTGCAATAAGGAGGTTGATAGAGCCAAGTGCCAAGCACTTATAATTGCTAGGTTAACCCAGTGCCACATCCATTGTGTGCGTTTGTGTGTAGACGCCCAGGGCGTGGTGGACATCTACGTCAACTACGACTGCGACCTGAACGCCGCCAACATCTTCGAGCGGCTGGTCAACGACCTCTCGAAGATCGCCCAGGGGAGGGGGGGTCACGAGCTCGGCACCACGCCCGTCCAGGTGAGCTTGCACCTTTCTATTTCGCTTTTTTCACCAAGTCTTAAGATCTTGCAAATGGTGGAAGGCTGCACTATAGTCTTCATCGCAGTCCTCACTTTAGATTAAAGGAGGTTCGGAAAAACAATTTTTTATCCTGCTCCTTGAAGAGGCAATCTCCATGTTATTATTTTGGTTCCCTTTGGCGATAAGCGCGGATGGTTGCCATGGCTCCCAACGGTGTCAATGTCACCCAGTTCGTAGCAGTCATAATACTGCAAACGCGTTGGCTGCCATCACCGGGCCGGAGGCTCCATCACCAATGTGTCACCTTATGCACGAAGAGAGGAACAGTCCACATTTATGGAAATGAAGATCTTTGAGATTGTCACTTTTAACGGCACGGATTTAAACACGAACCAGGTCGTGGCGGAGGGAGAGCCGGACAGCTAACGGGGGGAACGTTTTGTGGGGGTTGTAACGTGTTCCGTTGTGGCCCGTAGGAGCTGACCCTGAGGAAGAAGGGCCTGGAGTGCCTGGTGTCCATCCTGAAGTGCATGGTGGAGTGGAGTAAAGACCAGTACGTCAACCCAAACTCCCAGACCAGCCTCGGTAAGAGCCCCCGTCCCCCCGAGGTCTGAACCCCGGGGCGTTTGGACCCACGCCAGGGGGGGGGTGGACCCTCGGTCGAACCCTGGTGTGGACCCAACATTCCAGCCCTGGTCTGTGTGGAAGTGGGGGTCTCTGTTCACCTCCGCGTGAACTGGAGGTGTGAACGGGATCTGACTCGTCCACAGGAAGCAAAACGAACAACGATGAAGGGCTGAATGTCGATTTGACCTGCGAGACTGTGAATATTAAACCCATTCAGTCAGGTGATTGTAAAACGTCAGAGGCTGAAATGAGGTACAGCATCCATCGAAACGGGGCCGGATGTACCCGGTTAAGGGTCGTACGACCACATGTAGCGACTGCTGTTGGTCACAAAAACAGATGTTTTGAAAGGATTCAGTTACCGTATGTTGGTAACGGGGTTATTTAAATATAATCGTCGGAACACCATCGATCAATGTTATTTTGAGAAGAGAATTGAGGCTGAGCGCTGGGCGAGCCGGTGAGCCGGCAGGCAGGTCGTCAGGCTGCCCTCCCTGGGTCGCAGGCTCCCTGGCTGACATTTACCCCCCCCGTACGTCCGCTCCCGGGCCCGGAGGGAGGGAGGGAGCAGAGTTCACCTCCTTCCACCCGAGGAACCCGGGAGTGGACGGCTCAGCCCCCGGGCGTGCTGATCCTGCAGGCGCAGCGAACGCAGAGAGCAGGGGAGACGGGGAAACAAGCCCTAGGCATGACGTGTGTGTGTGTGTGTGTGTGTGTGTGTGTGTGTGTGCGTGTGCGTGCGTGCGTGCGTGCGTGTGAATGATGGGATTTGAGTGTCAGAACTGCGTTAGGGGAGGGGCCACCCCGCCCCCCCGCCCAGGTTTTCCCACCATCAGCCTGAACGAACCGCAGACTAGCCCGGGGCGGTCCTGGGAAGACGGCGCCCGTCAGCGCTAGCTCTGTGCTCATGGGGCTCCCGGGGGCCGCGCTCTAGGTCGGACTGGTTTAAGAGGAGCTGGCCGGTGAGCCCCTGGGAGAGCTCCTGGTTTAAGTGGGACGGATAACTCAATAGACAAATAAATGTATGTTGTGATTCTCCAAGCGTTGTAGACTAGTAAGCGTTGTAAAGACCTGTCACTGCTCTTTCCCTTCAAACCTGCCGTCCGTGTGGCCGCCTGGTTCCAGTCAGAGCAGGTAACGGGCGGAGCGTCGGGGAGTATCAGGGGCTAGAAAGAGTAGCCGTGGTTGCTGTATTATAGATGTTCCCTGTGTGTGTGTGTGTGTGTGTGTGTGTGTGTGTGTGTGTGTGTGTGTGTGTGTGTGTGTGTGTGTGTGTGTGTGTGTGTGTGTGTGTGTGTGTGTGTGTGTGTGTGTGTGGTGTCTCTCTCTAGACAATCTGTCCTGGATCACGGGGACAGGAGTCTTTGTCACTTGTATAGTTTTGTGTTACGCCAACATAGACCTGATCTCACAGTCCTCCACCCCCCCCCCCCCCCCCACACACACACACACACACACACTTCCTCTCCCAGTGTAAAGTTTAAACTGCTTTTGTATTGTGAAGAAGAGGAAGGTTGAGAAGAGGAAGTTAGGCCTGAGAGGAGGAAGAGGAAGGTAGGCTTCAGAGGAGGAAGAGGTAGGTAGGCCTGAGAGGAGGGAAGAGGTAGGTAGGCCTGAGAGGAGGAAGAGGTAGGTAGGCTTCAGAGGAGGAAGAGGAAGGTAGGCAGGAGAGGAGGAAGAGGAAGGTAGGCCTGAGAGGAGGGAGAGGAAGGTAAGCAGGAGAGGAGGAGGAAGAGGAAGGTAGGCTTCAGAGGAGGAAGCACCCCACTAGCTTCTGTTACCGCGGTCGGTCCTGAATGTTTAAAGGGTTTCCAGTGTAACCAGAGAGGCAGCGGGCCTCGTTACATGGGCCTGCTCTCAGGGCCGGCGGTGAACCCCCTGCTCCTCCTCCTGCCCCACCCTCTGCCCTCAGGCTGGTAGAGTCTCTCTCTCTCTCTCTTCTCATCACTGTCTCTCTCTCTCTCTCTCTCTCCTTCTCCTTTCTCTCTCTCTCTCTCTCTCTCTATCTCCTCCTTCTCCCTCTCTCTCTCTCCTCCTCTTCTCTCTCTCTCTCTCTCTCTCTCTTCCTCTCTCTCCTCTC
>NC_079434.1:18691925-18693656 GCF_026213295.1 Gadus chalcogrammus | reverse complement strand
GGTTCTATGGGCTGCCATTGACTCCCACTGAAGGATAATAATAACTAGAACTGCAAGCAGTTATGCAGGGGTCCAAGAAGTGTGCATTTCGCCGGCACAACGCGACAAGAAATGTGCGTTTCGCCGGCACAACGCGAACCAAGTATTCAAAACGCTACTGTGAACAACCTGTGGATATAAAGGTTTTGACTGTGAGAGGTTCAGTGTGGGAGTTTCGGCCCCAAACGCATTTTCCGCTACCGTTTAGTCGTCGACGGTGGGATCAAAATAGTTTTTACTGATTTGCAACGCAAAACATATATTCAAAACGCTACCGTTTCGTCAACGATGGTCGGATCAAAATAGTTTTGCTGATTTCTTGTAGTGTGCGTCTGAAGATGTCGTGTGCAAAGTTTGGTGTCAATTGGGCAAGAAATGTGGGAGGAATAGCGAAAAGGCAGTTTAGCTGTTTTTTGCGATTTTGCATAAAGAAAATACTGACGCAAATGGGCCTGGCCTATGCCAAAAGATGCAGCTGACTCCAGTGAATCTGTGCGTATAACGTTTTTGACTGTGGGAGCTTCGGTGTGGGAGTTATAGCCCAAAACGCGTTCTCAGAACATTCCATTGGCCAAATAGGAGATGGACAATGTCGTCGTTTTTTGGCGCCGCCCTGTTGGCGAAATTTTCCAAAGACAATTTTCCTTTGCCGAATAACTCCCGCCCACATTAATAATTCTTGGCCATATTTTTTATATAGACTCGGGTTTGCCCTTTGATGGTTCCCTTATAGTTTGAAGAACATTCCTCTAGCCAATTAGAAGATATACAATTTCCTCGTTTATTGCGCCCCTTAGGGCGTAATTTCCCGAATTTTTATTCGAACGCCATTAAGGGTAGCGCTAACATGTGTCTAAAATTTGGACTCAATCCGATGTCTAATTTTGTTTTATGAATTTTTGCGTTTCGACGTGAAACGTAGCTAATAAACCAATATTCAAAACGCTACCGTTTCGTCGTCGAAGGTCGGATCAAAAAAGTATATATGATTTCTTTGCGTGTGCGTCTGAAGATGTCGTGTGCAAAGTTTGGTGTCGATTGGTCAAGAAATGTGGGAGGAGTAGGGAGGGAAAAAAACAGTTTTGCGGTTTTGGCGATTTTGCGAAAAAAAATTATAGACGCAAATGGGCGTGGCCTATGCCAAAAGATGCAGCAGACTCCAGTGAATCTGTGTGTAAAAGGTTTTGAATGTGGGAGGTTCGGTGTGGGAGTTATAGCCCCAAACGCGTCTTTCCTTGGTATAGCGCCACCTAGTGGCCGGCGTGTCTGGATTTTGTCGTCTACCTAGAACTCAGGGACCTGGATCTAGTCATGCAATTGGCGTGTCGGCACCATTTACGGTTTGGGCTGTGGACCCACTTCTAGGGGGGAATAATAATAATAATAATAATAAAAAAAATCCTTACAAAAACAATAGGGATCCAACCTGTTGGCTTGGACCCCTAACTAGAACTGCAAGCAGTTATGCAGGGGTCCAAGAAGTGTGCATTTCGCCGGCACAACGCGACAAGAAATGTGCATTTCGCCGGAAAAACGCGAAGCATGTGTTCAAAACGCTACCCTGAACCTGTGGAGTAGCGAGAAGTCAGTGTAGCGTTTTCGCAGCGAAATTTTTGTAGAAGATATACAATTTCCTCGTTTATTGCGCCCCCTAATGGCGAAATTTTCCGAAATTTTTATCGAAGGTCATTA
>NC_079434.1:18679425-18686925 GCF_026213295.1 Gadus chalcogrammus | reverse complement strand
GCATGTGTATATTCTATAGAGTGTGATGGGAATGATACTGATTTCTTTTCTTTTTTCTATTACAAATTAGCCCATGGAGATCCCCAGTGTGCGTCACTAGCAGGGCTGAATGATTGGGCTGGTCTTGACGACGTCCTGGGCCCGTCCTGGGATTCATCGCTGCTGGAACATATCGACTTCACTCCATCTCTGTGGGTCGACGCACCAGCTACATCCGTAGAGGCTACCACCAGTGCAGAGCCTGTACAACACCACCAGTCTGCAGATCCTGCATCTGGATCCCTACACACCATTCAAGACCCTATCCACAACCCTCCGTGTATCGTGAGTCCCATCGCTCATGAGGTAGCGGGGTCGCAGCTACCAGCCGGTCCCGCAATTGCTAGTGCTGAATACCTTGCAGCGGTGCGAGATTCTAAATTGCGTAAAGAATTTGCTGATAAATTAGCCGTGTTAGCTGCAACGGTGACTGTAAACTCCTTAGCCATTGGTCGTCAGAGTAAACGTGGTGACGATAGATATCAGGCTCTCGAAGAACAGATGAAGCAGTCTTTCATCGCTATCAGGGAAGAAAATGCGCGTGATCGTATGACTGATGTAGTCCCAAACGCTGAGACCAGTAATGGACGTGCAATTGTGGTCCTTCAACGTAAGCATTCGGCGGTCGAGGCAGCTGTGCGTGGCAACACGCGGGACATAGCGAGAATTAGCTCAGAAGCGCTGTTAAGAGCTTCTAAAACCCGTCGAAAATTATGGTTATTGGGATCTGCTAGCGAAGCTAACGTCAATTCCAATCGGGCAATGTGTACCGAGATGGGTGTGATGAATGACACACTAGCAAAGCTTACGGTGAATGCTAATATTTGATTTGTTTTTTGTTTTGTTTTCTTTTATCTTGTGGAGAGGGTATTTTTTTTTGTTTTAAACTGCATGTAATAAAACTTTTTTTCTTTTAATACCTGACTAATTAACGTTTTTTTTATATAATTTTTATATATATATATTTTATTTTATTTATTTATATCTATCGGCATTAAAAACTATAGCCGTACACTATGCATAACGCCATTAGTCCTAGAAAAAGGAAATTCAAATCTATAGATGGTAATCCCAAGAGACGGCGTAGATCTGATAGTGGGGGTAGCATTATGGATTTAGAACTGAAGAGATGGCATGAGGTATGATGCATCCGGCGATACGGCCGTAGGACATACTAGACAGGTGTTAATTACAGCTGATGCAGGGGGGCGTAGTATAGCTAATGCTCTATATCAGACAGCACAGATAAATGTTTCGAACGAACCATGTCTAGATGACGTGGTGGGGCTAGAGGCGTCAGGAGATTTAGACACAAGGGGTGTGTTGTCATGCGGGGGCAACACACGAGATGTACCTTAACGCTGTCGGGGGGTGGTTGGATAGTGCACAAGAGAGTCTATACATATCCACACAGATCGATGTATCGCATGGGTCGCAACATTATGATGGATGTGGCGAGGGTTTTCAAGTACCCCCCCCCGCGCGGCGGGGTCCCTATAGAGTCGAGGGGGTTTTGTATCGGGGGGCAAACACGCAGAATGTACTACGCTGTCGGGGGTGGTTGATGGTGCACAGAGAGGTCTTATACATATCCACCAGATCGATGTAATCCGGCGTGGGTCGCAACGTATGAAGGGTTGGCGTAGGGTTTTTCAGGACCCCCCGGCTGCGGCATGTGGTCCCTATAGATTCGAAGGGGGGTGTGTTTAATGTCGGGGGCAAAACCGCGAGATTGTCTTAACCTGTCGTGGGTTGGTTGGATAGTTCACAAGAGAGTCTGTACATATCCAACAGATGAGGTATCGCACGGGTTCTCACACGGCAATGAAGGTATTGGTCAAGGGTTTTGTGCAGTACCCCCCGCTGTGGCAGGGTGCCCTATAGGATAGTCCGAATCTACAGGTCGGTGGGTTGGTGGTGGGGTGTTGTGTGAGGTGGCGTGGGGGGTGGTGGTGATGGTGGTGGCGATGATGGCGATGATGGCGATGTTGTTGTTGACGATGATGACAGTGGTGACGGTAGCGGTGTGGGGGATGGAGGTGCTGGTGATGGTGCTGCTTATGATGGTACACAGATGCCTGCTGTACGGGGGAAGATAATGACGAGTTGCATACCAGTTTATTTCCCCGGTTTTAAAAACGGCTTTGAGGTTAGACAGATCCATTGATCTGAGAAGTATATCCCTTGCAAATTTACAGGATGGTCCCTGATTTGATCAGGGAGAGGCTGTCGGATGTCGTAACAAGCTGCTCGCAAAGTGCAGCCGATGGTAGTGTCTTAAACCGTGGGCTGAGAGGCCCTTCATTGGCTCTGATGTACAGGCGGTGCTCGTAACGGGTGACGATTTACAATGCGGATTTGTTTATGGAGCATATTAGCCAAGTCATACAGAGCAACGACACAGGTCTGACGGATGATGTGCTAGAGTTGGTGGTCACTGGGGTCACAACAAACGGGGTGGGGGGCGTTTGAAGTTAAATAAACATTCCCTAATGATGAAATCATACACAAGAAGAAGCTAAGTCTCTACACACCCGAGTAATACTCACGACAATTTGTGCTTCTCACTATGCATGACACATTTCTGCATGAGGGGGGTAACCGGGGGCGACCCAGCGGTCAAAGAGACTAATTGGAGGCGGCTCGCAAATTACACAGTGATCTGGTGTTTGCCCCAGATCACCCTGTGGGTTTCTCGGATGTTTCCAAATTTGAGAGACATCTAGATGTTAAAATCCTGATATTTCATCATAATAGATGCATTCAGGAAGCTGGAGATGTTCAGACACATACGGGACACATCCAAAAACAGTATGGTATACCTTCATGATAGGCACTATCATTGCATAGAGAAACAGAACGGCATTCTTTGGTACGGGGTATGTGTGTGAATATTGCTACAAAGGCCCATGAGGAATTCTATTACACAATGCCCAATCCATTGCAATGTGTGTCTGACAGTGTGCGATAGACTATCAGGTCGCACGATAAAGAGTGCAAGGACCTGTTAGACGTATATGTCGCTCGCTGGTCCTGCTACAACACACACAAGAGGCATTCGGCCAAACACAACATGATACCTTGTGAAACAGCTCAAAATACTGCGATCGTGTTTAGACAGTATATCATATCGGAAGAAGAAGAAGAAGAGCTGGGTGAGGGAGGGGGATGAGGCGGATGAGGAGGAGGATGAGGAGGAGGGTGACGATAATGGTCACGTATGCAGCGAGGCAAGTGTCGTAACTGTGGGGAGCCGAGGCCCGATGATGGAATACATGATTGCTATATCCAGCCATACAAAAGAAAAAGAAAAAGAAACGCAGGGGTGTTCGCCGGGGTCCATCGGATGACTCTGATGACGACGCTCCGCCTAATAAATACATATACTATGATTTCGAAACGCGCATGCATGACGGTCGTCACGAAGCAAAACTGTGTGGCAGCTACAACGTCTGAAGGCATAGAATGGTATGCTACAGGTCTAGGGTGTGTAAGCGGAGTTTGTGAAACGCTACAGAAAGAGGGGCGTATTCGTTGCATACTTTGTTGCACACAACGCGTCGGGCTTTGATAACTATATCGTCCTGGATTACATGCCAAGCAGGGTATTAAACCCCTCTTTAGTCATGAAGGGTAGCAGAGTCCATTTTGATGCGTGACTGACGCATACCATCAGAGATGGGTCGACTCATTTAGCTTCTTGCCCATGCGTTTGGCTAATGCCCCGGCGGCGTTGGATTTTGACGATATGGCAAAAAGGTAATTTTCCGCATAAATTCAACACACGGGCCAACGAGTCTTATGTCGGCGCCTACCCTGAGATCTCATATTATGGATATGATTCCATGACTAGCGATCAAAGACAGATTTCGCTATTTGGTACCGATCTGTACGACACAAAAAAATTTGACTTTCAGAAACGCTGCGTCTCTACTGTGTCAACGACGTGAGGATCCTATACACTGCGTGTAGGATCTACAGGGAAAGAATTTCATAGAGTGTGCCTCTATAGACCCCCTTGTCCTATGCCACTCTGGCTTCGGCGTGCATGGCCACCTTCAAAAAGTCGTTCTTGAAAGAAAAACGTCCCTGGCACTGACCTATGAGGGTGTCTATCAGAAAAAGCAAAGTCGTTCTCATGCGCATCATCCAGTGGCCTTGAATATCTATCCCACTCCCAATACATGGAGATTCGGCATGCTCTCAACCATGGAGAGGCTAAATATGGACCATTCTTCCTAGACGGACATGCACCGTCTATAAACACAGCCTATGAATTTGCAGGATGCTTTTATCATGGGTGTGAACAGTGCTACAAACGCTGGCCACCAGAACCCTGTCCTCAGGAAGACCTATGGCGAATTGTGGGTGCAGTTTCACCTCAAAGTCAAGAGCTCTCAAAAGAGATCATGGTTAAGAGTCGTGGTCATGTGGGAGTGTGAGTGGCACTGGTCTGAAAAAGACCAATGCTGCAGTGCAGGCATTCATGGCTACTCTGAGATACAACCTAGGATTGATCCTCGCGACTCTCTCTATGGGGGTCGCACCAACGCCATCAAAATGATCACAAGGCCGAAGCCCGGTGAGGAACATACGCTACTATGACCTTTACCTCTCTCTACCCCACAGTACAGGCTCCGCTGTCCTTATCCTGTAGAGCACCCCCAGATCATTTTCAGGAATTTTGGTCCTTTGATGGGTATTTCGGCATCATCAAATGCACCGTGTTGCCCCCCAGAGGTCTTTACCATCCTGTGCTCCCCTACAGGTGTCATGGAAGCTGATGTTCCCCCTCTGTGGTACATGTGCCACTGAGCTCACATCAGACAGACGCGGTCATCACAGCAACGATGAACGGCTTCTGACAGGCACCTGGGTGACTTTTGAACTACAAAAAAGCGGGTCGAAATGGGTTACGAGTTAATCCAAATGCATGAGGTGTGGCACTACCCCAAACGGTCAGAGACTCTGTTTTAAAGGGTATGTCAAAACGTTTCTCAAGCGTAACAGGAGGCTTCAGGATACCCCAGCACAGTGGACACTGTGGAGAAACAGCGAGAGTATGTGCAAAACTATCTGGCAAAAGGAGGGTATACAGTTGGATCACAACAACATGTGTGTGAACAAAGGCCATGCGTAACTGCAACAAGTTGATTCTAAACAGTCTGTGGGGTCGCTGTTCCACTACGCCCAGACCTACCCACTTGTGAGCTAATTTCTGACCCTGAAGGTTCACTCAGCTCATGTTTAGCGCTAGCTATCACATTAGTCACTTCTGCTTTATCTTCTGATGAAGTAGCCCTTGTACAATGGAAACATGTAGAATGCACGTCTCGCGAGGGCGCGGGATGTCAACGTGATTGTGGGGGCTGTGACTACCGCCCCCATGCCAGGCTCATGCTCTACGATCTTCTAGACAAACTACAGGAACGTGTCCTATACTGCGACACAGACAGCATCATTTTTGTTTCTAAGGAGGGTGATTGGGTACCCCCTTTAGGCCCTTATCTGGGCGACTTGACCGATGAGATAAATGATGGTGATCTGTATGGTACCGAACAGGAGGATTACATTAGCGAATAGGTCTCACAGGTCCTAAAAGCTATGCATACCACACCCGTCACCACAAGTCTGTCGTCAAATGCAAAGGGGTGACTTTAAATGCAGCAAATGCTAAAGTGGTCACCCAGCAGACCCTGAAATGTCTATTGGATGATTTTGTCAGCCATCGGCCTCAAACCCTCGACATCACCACCACTGTAGATACCATCCAGCGAGATAAGACTAGGTTTCTGCTTAAAAACGCTACGTAGTTAAACGGCTTAGGGTGGTTTACAACAAGCGCAGGGTCTTCCCCGACTACACCACGCTTCCTTAAGGTTATTAACCATTTTGTTTATTGTTTTTCTCTTTTTCACATGATCCATGTTTTTTCTTCTCTTCTTTTTACATATCGTTTTCAAAATGATCCATGTTTTTATTCATTCTATATTTCTGATGGGGGATATGCATATTGTGTTAAGATGGTTTCATGTTCATGTTATTAACTATTTTGTTTTTTATTGTTTTCAAATGATCCATGTTCTCTTCTTTCATCTTTTTTATTTTAATCATTTTTTTTTTTATGCATCATGTATTAATGATGAATGACTGTGCTAATAATCATGTTGGTGTTAATAAAGAATGTTAACTGTCAAATGTTTCACGGTTCTATGGTCACAATACTTCCGTCCATCAGAGGGATGCACACAGACCGCAGAGATGGCTGCTGTACACACAACGTTCGACCCTAGACTTCAACACCGTTCAGCATGGTAGTATCGGGACCTTCAAACAGCGGCAAAACCTACTTTGTTAAAACAGTCATTGAAAATATGGATCGGTTATTCTCAGAAAAGATTGAGAATATAGTATATGTTTATTCATGCTGGCAGCCCATATATGATGATTTACTTAAAATAAGGAACATTCACTTTATAGAAGGGATCCCCAAATCTCTATGTGATGATGCAATCTTACCAGTCCATACTAGAAATCTGCTCATTATTGACGACTTGATGAACGATGCATGCAATAATATAGAGGTTCAGTACGTTTTTACCAAATATGTACACCATCGTAATCTCAGTTGTATGTATCTGGTCCAGAATTTATTTATGCAGGGTAAAACCAGCCGTACAATTAGTCTAAATACCAATTACATGGTTTTGTTTAAGAACCCCCGTGACAAATATCAGATTATGCTGATAGCCAAACAGATGTTTCCATGCAAGACAAAATATTTTCTAGAAGCCTTTAACGATGCTACCGACATGCCTTACGGCTATCTACTTGTAGACTTTAAAGCCATGACCCCAGACAACATGAGACTTAGAACAGATATATTGTCAGACCGGCATGTTGTATACACTCAGAGAGCCAAAGTGATTAGCCCAAAGACCATGTCCTCACGTATAAGTAGAAATCGCGAGCGTCTAAGCAACTATATAGCGCGCCTCCGGCCCAACGTAAAGTTATCCTCAGGACAGCCAACACCGACTTATCAACTCTCTGTGTGAAATAGCCTTGAACATTTTACAAGGCAAATACCTCTGACTCCACGCCAGCATACGAAATTGCGTAGACGAAAGAAGGACCTCAGAATACTCGCCAATAAAAATGTACTAATATCTAGAAAGAAAAGACTAATCAATCAGACTGGTGGATTTCTTCTACCCCTGCTGTCTGTGGCCATACGCTGTTTACAGCCCTGTTCTCAAGAGGGTGATTATAATGGATCATACGCACACAGATGTATCTAGTTCCTCAACATCAACTCGATGCCTTAAAACATACCCGCCCGGGATTCTGTTAGACAGACTGCTGAAATGAGCTGGATAAAGCCATTACGATGGTGTTGAACACTCCCGATACAGACATATATGAAAAAGCGGCCAGGTACGGAGCTGTCCTGCAGCGTTA